>NC_090891.1:16039047-16041547 GCF_036669925.1 Montipora capricornis | reverse complement strand
CTAGCACAAGCAATGTATAAGGCAAGGCATGATAGAATGTTGCACCCAATCTACAATGCACTGTTAGGCAAGTACAAGGTCATGACGAATCAAAGTATCCTCTCCCTTGGTACAAGCAAACACCTCCACAACCATGCCAGGAGAACAACCAAGTACAGATCCTCTGGGATAAACATGTACCATGGCATTTAGAGAGAGGCCCAAAGGATGGAGCGAACAGACCAGACATCAGGGCATTAGATAAGAACAACAAAGAGTGGATCTTGATCGAAGGAACAGCACGCACTCCAGAAACAATCGCAGCAAGAACCAAACACAAGCAAGATAAGTATGTGGATCTAAGATTAGGAATAAAGAGCTTATACCCATGTTACAAAGTTAAACTACATTTGTAATAATTGTGGCATTCGACTTCCTTGGTGCATATCTGTACAAGAGTTTGGAGAAGGAACTGACTGAAATTCTGGGAAAAAAGTTGCAAACTCTTAACAATTAACAGAACCTTCACAAAAATGGATTTTTTCCCCAGAATTGTGAAATTACAAAAATTTTACGCGGTGAACAAATTGAACTGATCAACCATAATGATGCATAGTGCAATATAAGGACGTTTTGAATGTTTAATAATAAATTATTATTCCTTTTAGTCTCATAGGCTCCTATTTTCCCCTTTTATTGTCTAAATTTTTAAGGGTCTTGTTGGGTCTATGATTTTGATGTTTTATAGTTATGAATATCGTTTTCCATATAACTTTATATAATTATTTGGTCAACTTTACCTAGGCTATGCCCACAATGTTGTAAATCCAGTTTGAGATGAGATTGTTAATAAATTTTCCTATATACACATACATTACAATGCAATACATTCATTTGTACTTAATTGACCACTCCCCATAGAGGCTTTTCAGGGCCAATGAAACACAACAAAATGATGGAACAGAACAACAACAACTGTTAAGAATCCCAACCGGCGGGAGGCAAACCAGTTGATCTCCAGATCTCAAGGCAAGTGCCCTAACCACTGGGCCACACTGCCTCCTACATATAACACATATAACAACAATCACTTTATTCAAGTCTCAAGGTTATTTACCGTGAATCCTCTACTAATTGCGAGGAATACAAATCAACTCAAATCAGAACAAATCAAATCAATTGTTGGTTTTTGAGGAGAGGGAAAACAGGAGTACAGGGGAAAATCCTCTTGTAGTAGAGTGGAGAGCCAACAAGCTCAGCCCAAATAAGGCATTGAATCTGAGAAAAGATCCCAGGCCACATTGGTGGAGGGTGAGTGCTCTCACCACTGAGCCAGCCCTGCTCCTCAAGTTAATTGAATAACGATCATGTACATGTACAACTTTAACACACAAATAACAATTATTAATAAGTTGTTATATGTAATTTGTGATTTTTTAAAAATATGGATAAAACAAAAAAAGCGTATATTTTATTTCCATCCTAATTTGGTTGTGTGTGCCATTTACCAATGGGTAATGTATTATTTAAAGTACTGGTCAAAAAGCATAATTGAATCTTGACATCTTGCAAATCGCAATTCGTTGGCCGTAGTTTCAAACTGTATTTAAACAACATTTTGCAAGAGTGAAGCATACATGTAGATCTGTGCTTATAATCTTCCCATTATTATAGTACTACATGTACAAAATGCTGTTCCTTCCCACGAGAACATGCAAAATCCACGCTGGTACTGGTCAGCAGGCGTTCATTAGGTAAGCCAAGATGGCAGAAACAGCACAAAGTAGCCAAGGAGGATGCTTCACACCATCCAATTTTTGAAGCTACTGAGTTAGTAGCTGGTACATGTACGATTTCCCAATTGCTTTCTTCAGAAATCGCCAGTGAATGTCAGAAGAAAACGTCTATTGCATGTGGAGGGAATTTGAGTGGGATTATGAATCGGAAGCAACAATCGTGCATATTAAAAACTTGTATTTTTCTCAGCTTTTTTTTCCTTGCCTTTTTTTAAATTTAGGAATCCAGAAGGGGATCTAGGAGGACGTCCACATTTTGTTTCCTGCAGTGATACAAGCTAGATGTGAAGGAAACACCTTACTATCACCTTAAAGGTCCTGAGGAAGACAATCACACTCATCAAGTACATGTAGGATACATAGATACAGAAATAAAATTAATGGTGGTATCTATGACAATAATTGTTTACTTGTAGTTCAGAGTCAGAGAGCACAGTATCAGGACCTAAAACACCTTTAGGGCTGACAGTGCCAAGTCCAATGAATCCCATGCTGACAAAATTAATGAAGACCATGATAAAGATACCCTTCATAACTGGGAATGAACAGAACAGTACTACATTGTAAATAATTTGCTTACAAAATAGATTACAAAAGGACCAAAATATAAAGATTGGAATTAATTTTATTTTATGGGTTGACAATAGGGTGAAAAGTGTTGGAATTCCAGGTCATTATTTTTTCTGTTCTTTTTGAAAAAGTCCTTTAACCCTTTGGGAGGTTTA
>NC_090891.1:16029047-16034047 GCF_036669925.1 Montipora capricornis | reverse complement strand
AATCTGAAAAAATCCGGCTTCTTTAACGAATAAGGCCACAGTGTCTGTAAGCCCAAAAAGATTGCAATTACATCTTTGGAGCGCAATGTTGTCATTCCCTCTGACAAAGGGCTAACGCTCGAAACGTCAGCTTTTAGAATCTCTGTACGGTGGCCAATTTACATTATCAACTCTGTTGATAAAACCAAAATTTTTGTATACTACTTCCCCACCGACGCAGCACCACAGTTTCTTTAGAAACTACCCCTTTGTTCTCTACCAAACATTGTTTAAGTGAACCCATCAAGTGAGTTTACATTGACCCATCAATGTTCTCTACCAAACATTGTTTAAGTGGACCCATCAGTTAACTGATGGATGGCACAGTCGGTTAGTGCGCGGCCTTGGTGCAAGAGGTCCTGAGTTCGATTCCCGGATCTCGCATCCTTGTTTCGACTCCTTTCCTTTCCGTGTAGCTAGTAGCTTTAAATACCCGTAAAACGGAGCACTGATGGAGAGGGGGGAGTAAAATGAGCGCACCGTCGACCTCAGGTTTGTCAGTGATTAAAAGTTACTGTTACGAGTTATCGACGTTAAATAAGGTCTACTTTACTTTACTTTACTGTTGAGGTTCCTTAAAGAACTAGATGCTTCTGTGAAGCATACACTGGCTTGCCTGTGGTACGTGCTACAGAAAATCAGAAGGCACTGAATTGTGTGGTATTGAAATACAGCATTCCAGTCTCTGAAGAATAACAAATAAAAGAGAAACGAGAAACATTGGCTTCTGGGCTGACATGTTGATAATTTTCAAGTTCCCTCACAACTTCTTTTCACCACAAGTGTGCCCTATGAGCATCCGAAAATTTTGTAATACTAAACTTCACTGAAGTCAAGCCCTGTTTCGCGGGGTTAGTGTTGGGATGGGAGACCAAAACAATAAACCCCTCATGGAAAACAGAAACATCTAACCGAAAATACTATTAACGCTAACAAATGCGAACTCAGCAAGGTACAGATTCTGTTAGCTTGCTTTATGCAAAACAAATATTGATGAAAAAGCAAATAAATATTGATACACAGTTTTCAAAAAGAGCAGAAGGAAGTTTCTCGGACGGTCGATCAAGAATAAAATATTTACGACATGAAAACAACATTAATTTTGAACCGTGAATATAGAATATAAAAAGTTACGATCAGTGACAAACATTTTGGGAGATTTTTGCTATGTTCAAGTAAATTGCAAAATCGAAAGTGACATGGCCGGAATTCAGCGGGCGTCGTGATTAAGTTACCGCGGCATGTTTACTTGCCAAATAGTGAAGCATCTGTGTCAAATGATGGCAAGATACCGGGTTTTTGTAAGTTTCTTTTTCTGTCAAGTGTTATAAAGTTTGACAATGAAATGAGCGAAGTCAAAACAAAGATCACAATCGCCCAACTCTTGTTTATGCAAAGTCAAAATTTACTCTCCAAGACGCGTACGACGTTATTTATCACCAGGTAATTCCATCATCTTGGAAATAGCAGCTGCTTTATTATTCATCAGCGTCACAAGTTTTCACTGATTTTGGGCCTCATTTTGTTGAAACTCAAGCACGCTTCCAACAGGCCTGTGAACCCTTCCTGCTTATAGAGCAACACTAAAAAACTTCTCCCATATCACATTTGAACCTTAAGCTCGAAAATTCAATACACAACATGATATTATAATTCACAAAGGCAGAAAATACCACAGAATCCTTTTCCAGCGAAAATTTTATTGAAACAAACAACATATTTGCTCTTAAAGGCGAAAACCACTTCCTATTTCATTGCGTGCGTGAAGACAAGAAACTCTATTGTGTCAAATTACCATGTACTTCAGGTAAATACTGCTCACTTTGATTTCGTCTCAACGGGCGATAGATTGTTGTCGAAGTCCAGTACTCGTCGCTTTTGAGATTCATGCCTAGTTTATCCAACTGACTTTCCATTATTGAGCTCCATAAGGTATATTTTGTTTAAGGATCCACTAAAACGCCATTCGCTTTGCATGACTTTCGACGCCATTGCAGGCTAAGTTGATGATTCTACTGTGTCCACCAGAGAAATCTACGCAGTTCCACAACCCTCTCGATCCTAAGAAATGCGCAAAGGGCTCTATACACAAAGGCAACACTTACCAGGGGAGTGACAGGCAAGACTTTTACCGACACGGAAAAAAAAAAAAAAAAAATAAAAAAAAAAAGAAAACAAACAAACTAAACGCAGACCTCGACTGGGTTTGCCCATAGGCAACCCAGTAACAAGTTCGCATTTTAGTGACCATAGTTTCATGCGCCTTGCAGCCGCAAGATGGTAGGTTTCCATGTCCCGAGGACAGAAATCTTGAAATTTTTTTTAACTTTCCACATTGGTTTTTTGTTCATTTTTAGACAATGTGGAGATAATTGTAAATAAAATCTGTTTCTGAAAAGAAAAGTAGGGGTCACCGAACATCCAAGATCGTTAAATCCAAGCAAAGCTATAGCAATGGCCATCTACCCTATCAATGTTCATTTTAGTACTTAGCGCACGCTCGATGCATGACGTGGCTTGTGAATTTGCGTGCGCTGAAAGGATGCGCGGTAGCAATGGGGCGCAATGATGTGAAACTGCATTTGGTGCTAGACACTGAGTGTGAGGTGATGATGTACAATAAAGGGCATACAGCGCAAAAACAAGCATGGTGACCCCATCTTTGATTGTATTTTATCTATGTAATGTCCTGTGTGAATATCAGTTCTGACAAGTTTGACAGAAATGTGGAGAGTACATCATTTTCAAGGGAATTATCTTAACTAGTGAGTCATCGACGTCATTTTCTCCTCGATCCCCGTGGCTCAAGATTTTAAAGTTAGTAGTGGCGGACTTTCCAGTAAAAATAAACAAGTGTCTGTTTTAAATCAAAGCTTAAAAACTTGGGTCAATCAGTGTTTAGGTAACATAGTTATGCAATCCAAAGAAAAAGAAGAACTGATTTTTGGTCATAGTAGCAACGAAAAACGGTCGCAAGACAACAGCTGATATGTAAGAACACATGAATTCTGAGATCAAAGGATTTTTCTGCTCATATTCACAAGTTGTCAGACATTCGTCAAGCCATTTAGATCGTTAGACTATTTTTACTAGGAGCTCTTTCACCCAGCTGTTTGCTTGCTTCAAGCTTCAAGTCAAATATCACCGTGTGCAAATAAAGATACTTTAGTCTTTATCTATACAGATTGACACCAGAGCGAAATTCACAAAATTATCACATATCACATTTTGGTAATAGGAAACCTAAGGACTTACCGAGGGTTAAATGCTTGCAACTGCAATCCAATTCACTATAAATAAGGAAAAGATATTAAACTGAGAACCTCCACGGCAAGAACATTTGCGACTGCCAAAACAATTCGTGGGCCCTGGGTCGAGAAAAGGCTTCAGGTAGCCTTTTCCCTGTCCCTTGAAAAACTCACCACGGTAACTCCCGCCTTGCGGACACCTCGCTATTACGGACACCCCGCTATTACAGACAGCAGCTAAATCCCCGGCGAAAGTTACAGACGCTTGACTGAAATAAACTCCCGCTATTACGGACTTACGGACACTTTATTCGGTCCCAACGTCACAATTTTATTGTTTTCTCTCTCGTTATAGCGGACACCGAGCAGCATCTTGGAATATTTGCACACATCATCAAGTCTATTTTTTCTGCTTTTTTGATTCATAGAGGGGAATTTAAGGTTGCTAATGAATTAAGTCTCCTTGGCGACAAAGTGGGGGAAGTTGCAATTCAAAGGAGACGTACGCAGAGCCGATTGGAACGATCTTTTAAGGCAATATGATAGCTGATGCAATCAATAGCTGATGTTCAGGTTTTTCCTTAAAAATAATTTTTTTTTAGAAATGTAGATTACTGTACTTCAGTACAGTAAGAAACCAAAACGATGCATGTGTGGACATTGCTGCAACATACGATGATTGTTTTATACGTACTTAGTACTTAGTACTGTACACAAAGGGTCTGTTTGTAAATAAAGTTCTGACGCTCTTTATGGGCGACAACGGGTCTGAAAAGGGTACTGGAGTTAATGAGAATGAACACACACGTGACCCCCTTCTGTAAATATGGTTTAAAATTAAAATTTTCTCGCACCCCGCTATTCCGGAATCTCGCTATTACGGACACCAAATCTCGATCCCGAGGGTGTCCGCTGCAACGGTAGTTGACTGTAATATCCATATTCAGTGGATAAGCGCCACAAACCAAGTGAGTTATCCTCTAGATAGTGCTCCGAACAATGGGTAATCCAGCTGGGCACAAGTTTGAATTTCCGAAATTTCCAGGTGTATAACAAACGGCTTCTTTTTTCCATTTCTCTCTCGGAACGAAAAGCACGGAATTTTGACCCAGGTTGTTTTCCACCGGTTGGTACTATGTTTGTTCAAATGGTAAGCGAAAACTCCCGAATGGGATATTCAGCTGCGCTCGGCATGTACCATTAACAAGATTTGTTCAAATTTACCGAGAGAGTCTGGAGGGAGGCAAAATCATGGGGAAATGCATATAGTAAACACGTTTTCAATTCAGAAATTTCGGTTGGAGATTTCGAAAACATTTCGGAAATTTTTCTTTCACGCTCAACAAAATAGCGTAACCATGTACAACTGAAATTTCCGATTTTTTTCGGTAAATGGTGAAACAATTCCAATGTTGCAAATGTATCATCACTCGTTCTTTCTAGAGGGAGGAAGAGAGAGGACCCTAACCCTACACTGACTTAATTCGGGGATAATAGAACGCATTCAGACCCCAGTTCGCGTTCTAATCAGTTATCTTAAGTCCTGTGCTGTCATCAGTAGGTGAAGTTCAATAATTTGCCTGTCTACTTCGGTGATAAGAGGAGCTAACAGACCGTGAGATATTCTTATTCTCAGTATTGGACTGCAACCAGCTTGCAATGGAGACTAATGCGGGGAGTTCTTTGCAAATGCAAATACTATTTAAATATATT
>NC_090891.1:16016547-16024047 GCF_036669925.1 Montipora capricornis | reverse complement strand
TCGATCTGCACAAAGTGGGTTCGATCGCTCAGATAACTAGTAAGACCGTGAAGGAAAGACTTGGAGAAACCGAGTGATGAGAGTTTACTGATCAAAGTTCCATAATGTACAGTGTCACAAGCCTTGGAAAAATCGGCCAAGACCATTAGTGTAACCTCTCCTTTCTTCATTGCTTTCATAGGGTCGTCGCGCATGCCTAGTAGTACAGTACTTGTTGAGTGTCCTTTTCAAAAACTAGAAATACGATTTCCCAATACAGTTGTTAATTATAGCAGTTAGAGGACTGGCAATAATATCAGCGACCAACTTGACAAACTTGACAGATATTCCGTCAGGACCGGTTGACGCGTCAGAGCATAACGTTTTTAGAGTGCGCAAGACTTCGCCGCCGTGGGTTACCTCTCTAAGCTTGAAGGCCGATATTCAGTCATCAGGGAGATTGTCAATTAGCTCGGTCAGAGAAGTAGTCGAATCATTATTTACGGAGAAAGTTCTCTCAACAGTAGAAGCGAAGAAACTGTTTAATTTATCAGGATCTTGTCTCAAAGGCTGCTGGCTAGGTTTAAGAACTCGATGTATTACACGCTATACTTCCCTTGGTTTACTCGAGGAGAGTGCTTGCCTTGTAAAGATTTCTATAGCTCTTCGGATTGCCGTCTTTATTTTGTTCCTTACTTCTCTGAATTGTTTCCACGACTCTTCTGAACCATTCTGGTGAGCGTGTTTCCTCATCAGGTCTCTTTTTTGCTGCAATGTGATCCATCCACGGTGCAGGTGGCCTGCAGGTGCAGCTGTTCATCTGCATCATCTGTTGAGTAGACAATATTAAGTGGCAAAACAGAAAAATATTCGGTAAATTCCTTTCCATCAAAATTCTTCAGATTTCTGATATATTTGTAACGCGGTTGGTAGCGTGTAACCCGGACATTTATGCACGCAGGTCACTCACGATGCCAGTTGGAATAACATCGGTGGTTGCAATGCGTGATGAGAAATTTGTAATGATGTGGTCGATCAGTGTTTTTGTAGTTCCAGTAACTCCGGTAGGCTTGGTAACCATTTGTTCCAGCCCAAACATGTCGAGTATACTAGTGTAACGTGAAACAAGAGAGTCCCGGGCACAAAGGAGATCGAAATTTACGTCACCAGTGAGCACAATCATCCCATTCCACATTGATGTAATGTTACTTAGTAAATCTTCTGGACATTCAAGCCAGCTTGAGGCCGTCATCACTAAATCTGATCGATAAATAACACCAAGCAGCATTTTACTGTGATTGTTTCTTCCGGGTATCTGCAGCCATAAGTGTTCTAAGTCCGGTTGGGTCTTTTCTATGTCGCACCGTCGTTTATAAGGCACACTCTCTTTGATATACGCTCCGACTCCTCCACCTCTAGCGATTTCAGGTTTTCTGAATTCCGTTTGATATCCGTCTATTGATACGTACTCGAACAGTTCCTTTTGATTTCTCAACCATGTCTCGCTGAGCAGGGCAATGTCCATTGGGTACGTTTTCATTGTTAAGGGAAACTCATTAAAGGTGGACAACATTGCTTGAGTATTTGGGTGCAAAATTTTGAGATGGTTGTTATTTGCATTCAAGATCTTCTGGATTTCGTCATCTCGAAATTCTTGAAAAGCAGTTTCTGATTCAGTGGACGCGTCCAGTTCTGGGGATGCGTGGAAAGGCAGCACTTACATTAACACCGTACATGAGTAAGCGATAGGCAAACTTCACAGAGAACGCGCTTTTGATTTTTCCTCACCGTTTTTTCACACTGCGGACATGCAGCTGTAGGAACCGGTTGACGTTTTCTTGTTGTTCCTGAGTTTTTGCGAGTGGAAGGGACAGGCCCCAGATTTGGTTAAATGTCTCCTGCAGTTAGTAATAGCTGAAACTCAGCCCCACTATTTGAGTAATGGGGTATTCTAGATGACAATCGCTTTATCTTTTTCCCGCCAAAACGCGCCCTACCGCTGACAATGGTTTGTTGATACATTGCCGATTCAAGTATGAATTCCAGACAGGTATCCAATTTGATGTTGTTAGAAAATCCATTGTCCAATGGAATCCAGGAATGCATGGTATTGTGTTTAGCCAAGCGATTAGAAATCCCGGACAACGTTCCGCTTTGACGACTTCCATTCTCGAGGACATTCCAAGCGCGCACATCAAATGATGGGTCATTGGGGTCGAAATCCGAGGTGTTGTTGAGACGATAAATTGAATATATTATCTGACTTGTAAGACTTGAAGATATTTCTTGATTCGGATTTCTTGAGTTCCTCGACAGTCCTACTCGAATATGATTTCCCCAGCATGATTTTGGGTACTTTAGATGCACACCCAAATACAGCGGGCCTCTGACATTCCCCGGTCTGACGCGCTCAGGAACACAAAGACGAACTGAAACCATTCCTTTTGTTATCACATACAATCCAACACTACCTAACCTCACTACCATCATTCTGAAACACTCCAACATACTTTATTCATCACACCGTTGCGAAAACGTTTTCAAACCACTTCCTTTGATGGCTTACCGCCGTTGTGAAAATATTCGCGACATTCTTATTAGAGCCCAATTAACTAAAACACCTTGTAATAATATTTCTCCCGGTTGTTTCCGGTGCAAAAGTAAAAACTGCACCATCTAAAGAGAACACGGCCGCAATCAATACACTTTTCATTATACGGGTGAAAGCCATAAAATCAAAATTCACATTACTTGCAACACTTTCAATGTTATTTACATGATTCAATGTAAAAAAACCAAAACCAAACGTCGGCCTTAAAGACCGTTTTAATGAACAAGGACGCCCTATTCTCAGTCCCAATAGTAGTTATATCCACCCTGCTAGCAGAGCCTTTCTTTTGCTTGCTCGATTTTGGCGTTCTCGAGAAAGGCTCTGCATAAATCGAGTAAGATCTTTATTGAATATGCGCTGCATGTTGCCAGGATACAGTCTCAAACCCAAGCCTAATATGCCAGATCTCGCCGCCATCTTGGTTTTTCATGGTACAGCGGGCTCTGTACTGGAAAAACCGGTTTGACGAGAGAAAACAAGATTGACTAGTCCAGACGTTCGGGCTGCGGCGGCTTCAAAGAGTTGACGCGATTCGGGCAGAGCCTACTTTTCTCCTCCTCAGTAAAGAAAAAGTCAAAAGGAGGCTCTGCTCGCAGGGTGAGTTGTATCCAGACCGCAGTCTCAGAACACGTTCTTAGCAATAACCATTTACACAGTCAGTCACACATTACTCATCCCCATCGAAAAGCTCGTTAATCAACGTGACTCTTTTAGGAAAGCTCGGGAAGCCCATCTGATTGAAAAAGCTCAAACTACAGAACCTCTAGGGATAAACAAGCGTGACGGGTAAAATAATTTAACGATCTCGTTATTTAGTATATAGTGTTTCAACGGCATTTTATTCTTTAAAAATTTTAGTTTGTTTATCCAGTAGCTATATCACGTTACGTTATCATTTAAAATCTTCTTCAATTACTTCATAACGTGTGTATATATATTCTGTAAATTCGCTTGATCTCCAAATAAATCTGATGAAGGCTGGTATTGGTCAGCCGAAATATAGTTGAAAAATACATTTTCGCGTTGTTTTATCAGTTGTGCAATAGTCTACTTGACTTTCATCAATATACTTAATATAATAAGGGATCTCCGTGTATTAGCTACTTTCTGCTTTATGATTGGCCAAGCCACATCAGGGAGCAGATAAACCGTACTTTTCAGTTCAGGAACTGCAATGGGAAGTTCTTTTGTTCTTTTAAATGTATCCATAGAAATAACCCAAAGGTCGTTTCGGTCTAGAGAAAGCGGTTACACACAAACACGTCCTCCTTGCCTGTGGGCAAACGCTATTTACCCATGAGTAAAAGGGCTAGTGTGACAACAACTAATATATAGACTTAGCCAAGCCTAAAAGTGGAGCTCCCTGGTTATTTATTCTTACTGCCTGTAGGTTAGTGAAAATAAAAGGTTTCGAATTGTCCGCGTTTTGATGTTTCCGGTTGCTGCTTTAATAATTAAATCATTTTCTTTGCTTAAGTCCATAGAATAATTCATTCAGCCTAACTCGTGACTTCCACGGTAAATTTTAAACGACTTTTTGAAAATAACAAACGGTTTAGCTGTGGCTCTCCTTTCGTTTCTGTTCTAGTCATAGGTCCTCCAGGCATCATGTAATCTTATCAGAGCTTCTAAAGATATGCCAAAAATTGCAATACAGAGAATAAAGTAGCTCTAAGCAAATTAAAAGTAAACACTCAGCTTTAAGTTTCCATCCCTCCGATGCTTGACTTTAATCACTTTAGTCACGTTTGGCCGCTAATTTTACTGATCTATAATTTAGACTTCACTGCAAGTAAATGTCTCGAGAACAATAGGCATTCTGGGCGATGGCTGCCGGTGTAAGAATCTGCGTAAACCTTCCTCTCGTCTCCTATACTTTTTTAAACGTTCATTTTGCTCGAAAGAATTATTGCATTGCACGCGGTGACGCGGTAGCTGTAAAACTAAGGGCGCGTTCGATTGACCCTATTCCGGAATAAGGATACGTGGAGTGATGATTTAAAACACTACATGTATGGCGTTTGGCAGCAACAAGAATAATAAAGCTGTGCTTAAAATAGCATTTTAGCAAATGTTTGACAATATTGATGTGAATCCCCGCAAAAACGAAGGATTTCTAACTTCTATTCCATTTATTCCTATTCCGGAATAGGGTCAATCGAACGCGCCCTAAGATGCAAGAAATTTTTTAAGAATACTTGTTTTGTCCCTATTACAATGTTACACAATGATGCTTGAAGTGAACCGTTAACAATTCAAGAGACCTTGGTACCTACACAAAGAAATATATATATATATATACTTTGTGTATGAAGAAGGCTGGAAAACCAACGATGTGGTCACTAGCCAGAAGTAGTGAACTGCCACTGACTGATCCTTTTTGAATGAAAAACATATGTGCCGTGAGTGGGAATCGAACCCGCATCCCCCTGGTTACTGGTCGGGTGTGCTGACCACTGCACCATCACGACAACCCTGCTAGCAACAAAGCAATCAGTGAAGATACTGGTTAGCCACGGGGTTCCGCGACGTTATTTAACATTCAGGAACAGGACATACATCGGATCATCCAAAGGTGATTCACAGGCTACCAGCTAATCAATTACACTTTGAAACGCCATACATTGCTTTGTATTTCAAAACTTTTTGCAAATATTGTTGATTAATTATCTTCGAAAAATGCGGGGTTACCCCCAATTTTCTTTTTGGATTTCAACAACTCTTGTTAAGATCTGCTTTTCCCGCATATTCATTAAACCGCGAGAAAATACCTTTGAATCAAGAGATTATGAAGGTCTTGCTTTGAATATAGTAGGTACCGTCCTTAAACGTAGTTGGACAGTACACTTTCGGATGCTGATATTCAGAGAAAAACCTCGCTTTAATATTTGTCGCCTTGACCGTTTTTAAAATAAGCTTGGAGGTAGCGTTTGTGCTTTTGTGAGAGACTGCTACAAAGTCGAACGCTTGGACAACTTATCAAAGATTTCTACCTCCGGTTTACACCAGCTGTGGCTAAAAATCCAGGCAAGGAACCAGAAATCGCCTATCGTTTGTACAGTTTATAGACCCCCAGATGTAACCCTAAACTGCTTTGATGAGGACCTTAGCGAAACAGTTATCTCTGCTCTCTCTCGCAGCAAAGATATATACATTTAGGGGGACTTAAGGCCGGGACACAGTAGGCGACAAGTCGCAGCGACATGTCTCTGCGACAAGTTGCTCCACGTGTACTTCTTGCAAAACAAGTCGCTGCGACACGACGCCTGTTCGGAGCACACGCAGTGATCTCGTATGAAGGGGAATGTGAACTAGTTTTCTAATTCAATATGACTGACCGTATGACGCTCTCTCATTGGTTCATTTATATTTTATCGCAGCGACTTGTTGTCGGAAGTGTACACATAATGGGACAACGCTGCTTTCGCTAATTTTGTCGCTGCGATAAGTCGCATGAATCCAAACTGGTTTGAATTCGTGCGACTGATCGCGGGACAAAGTTCTGCCTTAGCGACGTGGCGACTTGCATGGTCAGCCATATTGAATTAGAAAACTAGTTCACATTCCCCCTCATACGAGATCACTGCGTGTACACCGAACAGGCGTCGTGTCGCAGCGACTTGTTTTGCAAGTAGTACACATGGAGCAACTTGTCGCAGAGACATGTCGCTGCGACTTGTCGCCTAGTGTGTCCCGGCTTTAAAGAAAGAACGTGCCAAGCCTGTCTACAGGGGTACCCAACGTCAATTTTTCGAAAATATCTGTTCGGAAGACGATTTGAGATCTAGAATTTACGGAACATTTGTTGTGAAATTTCTTGTTTGCCTGCCTGTCCTAGGATTTTCGAACCTCTTAAAAAGTGATATAATTGCCCATTTTAAACGTATTTTTACCCTAAAAAGGCCACCTAGAATTTTCGGGAGCCTTTTTTCTGGCTAAAAGTTTTGATCCCTGTAATTTTCGGATCACTAGACTTTCAGCTAGAAAATCCGAAGAGCTGAAAAATTGTTAGGGGATAAAAATATGACTATATATACCGTTTAATTACTAAATTACGTTTAACGGTGCTATGTCTAAGTGGTTTTGAACTATATTCTCGTTGGGTGCCCCTGTGTCTATATTACGAGGAGTTTCAAGAGTTATGATTAACTTGCCTTTCAGAGAGACATGTCTGCTGCACCTTGGTCTGTGGTTGATACCTTCGTCGATGAGGAAGATAAACTAACTGCGTTTCATCAAATATCTAATCATATCCTTGATTTACATGCTGCCATTAAGAACGTTAAGAAGGTACGGTGTCGACCCAATCCTTATGTCACCGATGAAATCATTTCACTAATGAGAATAAGAGGTAACTGGCGAAAGCTCGCAAGAAAATCGAATGATTCCCTAGCATAGGCCGCGTATAAGAATTTTAAGAGGGAAGTTAAACGTGAACTAAGGTCTGAAGAACAGGAGTATATCGATCAGCAAATTAGGAACAATCCCAGTAATACAGGCTGTATTTAGAAAACTATACAGGCCTGCATTCCTAAGAAATCGGCTAGTCATAAGGCATACAGTAAAAACGATAAATTGGTTGCAGATGAGTTCAATGAATTTTTTACTTCAGTTGGACAAAGCAATTACGATCTTGCGAAATCGTCCTTTGTTCCAAAGTGTCATTTTTTGGCACAACAAGTCTCTTTTGGAACTGTAGATTGCAAAGAAGTTGAAAAGGTAATTAATGCAAAAAGGAAAAGCTCCAGGGAACGATAAAATAACAGCACTTTTTTGCGAAATTCTAGACTAATTCTCTACCGTCAATTCTTCCCACTCTAAAAGCTATTATTAATGATTCCTTTAGATCTGGTATTTTCCCAAAAATCTGGAAAAGAGCCGAGGTAACACGAATTCTAAAACAAGGTGAC
>NC_090891.1:16001547-16011547 GCF_036669925.1 Montipora capricornis | reverse complement strand
CTTTATATTATCTCACTGTTTTAGTATATACTAAAACAACTATTTACCTCAGTCTCGGTAGCTAGCGTTTGGATATTTACCTCGTAGGTAAATATCCACCGCTAGCCACCTCCACTTCGGTGAATAGTTGTTAAATATTCTATTTCGTCGAGAAAACATACAAAATATTCGGCGAATATCGCTATGGGGCTGTACAAGGGAAAATATCCTTTTTCCTTGGTAACCGTTTCCATGGTAACCAAAATAGTAAAATTCTTGTTTGAAATGAATTGCCCATGGGGTAACATAAAACGTCCATGTATAGTTTGATTTCCGCCAAATGGTCAAAAGATACGAATTCTTCGATGCTTTCCCCTATCTATAAATATAACAAGCATCCAAAGGTGAAAAATGCCGTTTCTACAGTATTCGTAGCAATACAATTTACACGCGATTTCCTGGAAAGAAAGGTCTAATAGACATACATAACGTAGCCAAGTATCACTTCTTGCAGATATCATGGTCCAAAGATATTAATTTTTTAATGTTGAGCATTATGCAAAAATTGCCAGATTTTTTATCTTACTGGAGACCCCACCCCCTCCCCCCCTTCAATTTTCGGGTCATTTCACCAAAAAGCTACCGATTCAGCGTTGATATCATCGATTTTCGTAACCTTCAAGAAATGTAGATTTAAAAAATCGATGATAGCACTGGTCCCTCCAATTGACACAAAAACCCTATTTTGGGGGTCTTGGCCCATGGACTATGTAGGATAATTGAATTTAAGAAACTCTGCTTCAATAAAAATTCACTGGGGCAGTTGGCCCACTGGAAAATCGCTTCTTTTCCTCCAAAATTCAACGCCTCAATCAATCGCAATCTCAATTCACCAAGTTAGGCCCGGGCTAGTTCTAAAATAGGGAATGGGGAATCGGAGAATGGGAACGGGGAATGGGAAAGGGCATCTCTAAAAGAGGAATTACTAAAATAGGGAATCTTCTCTTGAAAAAAATTCAGTGTCAAGTGTAAGTGAACATGGCTGAGTTTAAGTTTCCCTTGGCTTTTGCCAGTAAAAGGATAATCAGCTTTCAACTTTTTGAAGGACGAACGTTGCGCTCGAGTGTGTGAATTCTTGCGGATATTCTCGTTGTTTGTTCTGAAATTTTTCGTGTTGTGCAAAAATATAGGGTCTTTGAAAATTAGAAATTATTATAGTGCGTTATTAAATTCCGCTCACGGCTGATATCCCACAGTGCAACCAAATGTTGAAAATAAGATTATTCTTTCGCTTCTTCTTTTGCTCCACTGTACTGGTGAATTGTCAAAGGTACTTAGAAGGACTCCCTTCTCTGCTCCTCTCGCGTTGTACGTTTTTTCGAAATGTAATGATCAAGGTTTTCTGACTTTAAAGCCATTACCTTGTCTTCCAGCTTCCATTCCAGCTTTACAACTTTCATATTGTATGTTTCCTTCATATGTATGTTTCGTCCGCAGCTTTACGATAGAAACAGAGTTTCGTCAATATTTTAATAGCCAGCATTTCCGTGTGAATTGTTCTAGCGGTTCAACAATTGCACTGTTAAAACGGATGCTTGTCATTAAAATCAACCGATAAGATCTCTCTTAATTTTCCCGGTCTCGGAGATTCCCCCTTTTAGAGATTCTCCATTTTAGAGATTCCCCCTTTTAGTAATTCCACCTTTTAGAGATTCCCCCTTTTAGTAATTTCCCCTTCTACTGATTTCCCCTTTTAGAGATTCTCCATTTTAGAGATTCCTCATTTTAGTGATTCCCTCTTTTAGTAACTCCACCTTTTAGAGATTCCCCCTTTTAGAAATTTCCCCTTACAGTGATTTCCCCTTTTATAGATTCTCCATTTTAGAGATTCCTCATTTTAGTGATTCCCCGTTCCCCATTCGTCCCTCTCCGATTCCTCATTCCCTGTTTTAGAATTAGCCGTTAAGCCCGTTTATTAAACGTCGCATTTCACATGTGCCAAATCCTACTTGTATTTGAGTCGACCCAAATAATTCAATTCGACATTGGTTTTAGACGACGAACTTAATTTGCCGAATTTAATTCATCAGACCAATAAAATTAGGCACGGAATATGTAATGTCACAGTAATTCACTTGAAGAAATACATATAAGCCGAGGAAATACAACAAGTAGTCAAGAGAGACAAGCAGAATAGAAAATAAAACAAAACAGCCTAATAAATCAAGAACCCATTATAAATCAATTTCACAACAGTCAACGACCCAATATGACCTAATATTACTAAATTCAATTCAATTTGGCAAATCAACTCAGTTTTTGAAAGCAATTTGGTAACGAGCAAGACCTTGCCAGTTCTTTGAGTAGATTTAATATAGGTGGGACCCAATATGTTTAAATTGCTTATAATAATAACCTTACGACGAAAACAGGTTGTTTCTCCTAACCGACACAAAGGCACGCGCGTTAATTTCAGCCAATGAAAACTGTTAGTAAGGTGCTATAATAATTATGCATTCGATGCGGCACATGTGAAATTCGACGTATAAAACCACTGCCGAACTCATAGACCTTATTCATAAATGGCGGTCAATTTATAATTCTTTTGTCGAAGTGCAAATTAGCCTACCAAGCCTCTATACCATACAGTGAATTGAAAAGATTTCTTGCTCTAAAATGAGCCTTGGTAGGCTAATTTGCACGTGGACAAAAGAATTATACATGTGACCGCCATTTATGAATAAGGTCTATAGTATAGGAGCAAATGTAGTAAATAAAAGTCCTGTGAGAATTTCAGGCTGCAAGCAAACAACTCAACTAAATGCGTTCAGGGGACCTTAAAGAACATGAAAATTTTTGGTGGCACTTGTGTAACTTGCACCGAGTCGTTTTATGGAGATTTTTTAAAATGACGTATGTTCCCCAGTCCTCTCAAGTTGATTTGTTGCCAAAGAGTGAGATTTAACACGGCGTAGTCGTCTATTGAGAACCTTTCTAGGGGGGCCTGCCCCTCCCCTCATAAAAATTTTGAAAGTTCGAAGTAGCAAAGACGTGTTTTCCTTTATTCTGAACGGAAATGTGACCCTTCAAAAATAACTATTTTGCTATTTTGAAGCCAACCAAATCTCCTGCCAAAAGAAAAACAAGTTGTGATAAATGAATGACCTATTTCGCGCTACAAAGGAAACCAAAAATGCAAATTATAGTGCAGTGATTCTTGCAGAAAGACGACGAAAATTACGCTTGTAATGACGAATTACGCTGAAAATTGTGCCAGCACAAGCTATCAAAGCCAAGGGGCCACTTCGTTTTTCGCTTTGTATCAGCAACCTTTCTTCAAGTGTAAGCTGCAAAAGGAAGCTGTTTGCTGATGACAATGTTCTCTAACACAAGACTGATTTTCTTTAAACAGCTATGGGTTTCAAATCCTCCTGAGAGATTATAGATTTACAGTGAAATGAACATTAATAAGAACTTTAATAACCTTCTCAGTGTAACAGTCCTTGCTCAACGTCGAGGTAAAATACATGTATCAGTACTGAAAATACAATGGACAGTTCAAAAGAATAACGCTTGAGCTAGTCGTTAAAATCATTACAGATGAGTCCAACGAAAAGAATTTACAGCGAGAACATCTGCAAACTTATTATTGAGTTAAGTAACGGTAAAATAGTTGATACAAATTGATCTACATCAAAGTACCGAATAAAATTTGGACAGCATCGAATCACACCGCTACCTTGTTTTGATAAAAGCTTCAGGGGGTATACTGTCATTGTTCTGAAAAAGACGGCAAACAAAGGAAGTTACCACTTGGAGAGTAGCACTTTACTTTTTTTCGAATCTGACAAGTGTGGGTGGAATAATCAGATTTGTTCAATACGTCAAGATTTAGACACAACTACAAGGCTTTAATCCTTGTCTACCTTACAGTCACTAGAGATTCCTCAAAATCACTGAATGACATAAGGTTATGGTCAACAATAATGTATTTATGGTGTAGTAACACAGCAGTTTCCACTCACAGCCCATCAAGAATGGTGACTCATCAAAGCGAACATGAACTTTAAGTTACAGACACAAATGACCGGACATCATTTCTTTTTTCAGCCCAAATCACAACTTTGGTGACCGTGCTTTAAAAACCAAAGCGATGTGGCATTTACCTTTAATGAAGTAAAAGCGAGAGCAGCTTTGTCGTAGTCCCAATTATTTTCACTAAGACATCTGCGTTAACATAAAAAGAACGCAATACAACTTGAGAATATCCTGCAATATACTGCCTCTCTTAGTCTCTACAAGATATACAAGGTTCGATTTATGTGCATGCAAAGCTTTACATAATATTCAGAAAACAAGTCCTACACGAGGAAAACAAAGCCGACATTGTGGAATGGAGTCCACATCCACACTTTTCTTTTCAACTGAACTTGAAAATATACGGCTTTGACAGTGAACAATTTTAAATTTGATAAGCATTTCCCCTTCTTTTCGTTTAATCCAGATTAGAACGGCCCATTTTCCTTTACAAATAACGCCAAAGCGATTAAGTTGAGTTGGAACTGCTATCATGCGACCAGAAAGGTTGTTTCATTAAAACGCTCTCAAAAAGTATGAGAACACTAAATCTTATTATTGCGCCATGTGAAACATTCCACTTACTTGAATGACCACTCAACATTCATTGTCGATTGTTGCGAAAACTGCGCGAGCATTTCTTGTTGCTGCAAAAAATAACAGAAGCCGACTTTAAAATGTATTTTGGTTTCCTGAGGTCGAGAATCTACAGCATTTTTGGTTGTCAAACAGTCATTTGTAATCGACGTGTTTATATGAATCAGTCTGCAATAACGAGCGGAAAGAATTCTAGTATTGGGACTGTCAGGGAAGAGTGTCAAGAGTGTGTGTAATTTTAATGGGACAGTATCACGGTATTGCGCATAATCTAACGAATGTTATCATTTAATGAACCAATCAGAAGTGACGTTATATTTCGCGCGAGAAATATACACGTACGCGTTAACACTTCTCCACTAATGAGACAAGTACAGTCCACTTCGCAGATAACTGAGCGAAAATTATAACGTCGCTTCTGACTAGCTTCTAAACGATGACATTCGCTACGATTAGAACATGCGCAATACGCCACTTTCGAAAATACCATAATACTCTCTGTTTGCCTTCCTAAATTTTGCCTAATAACAACAAGAACAAGAACAACAACAACAACAACAACAACAACAATAATAATAATAACAATAATAATTATTTATTCAAATTTTAAAAGCAGAAAAATATGTACATAATTTACAGAAATATTAAGAAGTAAGAATTGGAAGAACTATACAACATTAATTTTTTTTTATATCATAAGAATACAATCACTGTGTCAATAACCATTTATCCTAATCCACCATGACGGCCAATAATGAACGCTCTAATCCTGAAGTCTCGCTAATTCCTTATCGATTTCAAAGTCACTATCAGTAATGTTGAACGGAGCTCTTCGCATACAACGTGAGTCTCTCAAGCACAGTAGTGCAGACATCAGGAGAGCGAATGAGACTTTGGCGCGAATCCATGACATTGTAGTGCTGTAGTCCTCACCCTTCTTGAGGAAGCTCAGCCCTCCCAATATCAAGTTATCTCAAGTATTTTTCTAAAGAAAAAGAAGAATGGCTCTTACAGGATGATCCTTAATCTTAAAAGATTAAATGGGTCTATCGAATATGAGTATTTAAAAATGGAGAGTTTATCTTTGGCTGTACAACTAATAAGAAAAAACTGTTACATGGCCTAAATCGACTGGACCGATTCTTCTTACACAGTGCCAGTGGCACCTGAGCACAGAAAATACTTGCAGTTCATGTGGGGTGGCAAATTACTTCAGTATACTTGTCCAGCCAGTCTACTGTGATACTTCTTGCATTCATCTGCCATTCCTCCGGTGGTAGTAAATACCGGCACCCTGCTGGCGTACATTCTCTTCTTCTCACTGTCATGCTGGCAGTAGATTTGTTTTATGGTTAGGTCTCTATGAGACTCTGCATTCGGGTAACAAACCCTAACATCAAAAAAGACAGAGCCTTGCCGCTCCCAGAAGCCATGGGCATAAATGTCAAGCTGAGCATTCGCTGCTCTGTTCGTACCAAGTGTCAGCACTTCTCCGTTTATCTCCAAAAGCACTGGTTCAATTTGGACATCATTGTACACCATCTTTAGCATTTCGGCTTCCAAATCGCGCAGCTCATTATGTCTTCGAATAATGAAGCCTCCACGTCTGCATACCATGGCCTGGTCTAAACCAAAAACATCTCCACACGCACAAGTAGACGGAGTGTCGCTTATTTGCCAATCGTATCTCAAATGAATGGCGTCTTTGAATTCTCTCCAATTTTGAGTAAAGTCCACATCTTTAACTGGAACAACTGTAAGCCAGCTAGATGCCTCTTTCTCCGCAGCAAGGTCGGCAGCTCTCTTGGTTTCTTCAGGAAGGGCATTCTTCACTTCCTCTAGGTTTTCTCTAAGGCGCGCATCCTCTCTGCGGTTACATTGCTGCAATGTTCTAATTGCATAATCATCCGGGAGCTCGTACACAGTACACCAGGAAGTTTCACATGCGTTTTGCCTTGGAGAAAGCTTTGTATCCACGGCCACAAAGACTTGTGCCTGTTCCTGACTTTAAGCTTTGATAATAGAATCGAAAGGTCGACTAGATCAAAGGCCTTGCTAAAGTCAACAAATAGGGAATGGATGGGAAACAAGAGTATTATGGTATTTCTCTTGGGACCATTGTAAGTCCCAATAGAAACTGCAAACAATGCTTATGCAAAATTTTGGAGGGCAAGCAAAACGTATTGGTATTTCACTGTTTATAAACTATTCACTGGATAATTAACTTTTGCCAACCACAGCCAATAGATCTGTAGTTGTCACATTAATGGCAATAGGTGAGGTGACGTCGAGTATCGCTATACTGTGACCCTCTTCCTTTAAATCTCAGGACTGACTCTTGTTTAATACTGCCATGCCCAACGTGAGCATTCTGTTGGAGCAACACGGCCACCTTAGTTACTTCAAGAAGCCCTGTAAAGCACCAGACAGCATCCACTTTTTTATGCTGAAACGGGCTTGCATGATTACAACAACATTATTGGTATGAAGAAAAGGAATGACAAGGTAGGTCCAATATCGTGCGCACTGACAACTACAACTTGTTCAGCGAGGAACAAATGAAAATTGTTAATGACACTTGTAAAGGGAAACTTGATTGCCTGTAAACCGGCGTATCATACAAAGTTAGATTGGATTCTTATATCTAAAACAACTTTTTATGTCAAAAGGTCTGGATAGTAGCAGGCATATCGATATTTTTAGAAACAACACAACACTTTTTAAATCTAAAAACATGTTTCGACAGAAACTTCTGTCATCTTCAGTTTAAATTACAAAGTACAGAGTTGAATATATAGTGTGAACCAAAATGCTAATTAACTATAAGAACAAAAGGAAACATGACAATGTAAAAAATTACAAAGAAAGTTTTAGATTAACATGATAAAGTTGATGATTAAGAGTAGGTTTCTCCCATTGAATATGAATGACTTCAAGTTAATAAAACTAACTTAATTAAGTAAGTTTTCTCATCCTTTAAAATCGGCAACATGTTCAGTGTGAAGGATCCTGTCCCTCGTGGGCTCTGTGCGGGTGTGGTATACAAGTTTTTGTGTGGGTTGTAGTGCCTGCTATGTCGGTGAAACTACCCGGCATTTTTCCACGAGCGTACGTGAGCACACTTTCAGTGATAGGACCTCGCACGTTTTTAAACATTTACAGAATTCTGAGCATTGCCGCACTTTGTGCTCTAATGACTGTTTCAGCATCCTAGATCACGCTTCTACCACCTTCCAACTAAATATAAAAGAAGCCATTCATATTCAATGGGAGAAACCTACACTTAATCATCAACTTTATCATGTTAATTTAAAACTATCTTTGTAATTTTTTACATTGTCATGTTTCCTTTTGTTCTTATAGTTAATTAGCATTTTAGTTCACACTGTATATTCAACTCTGTACTTTGTAATTTAAACTGAAGATGACAGAAGTTTCTGTCGAAACATGTTTTTAAATTTAAAAAGTGTTGTGTTGTTTCTAAAAACTTTTTATGTATACGGGTTTCTGACTGTTCATGAAAAACAGCTTATTGAGTAGCGACGTCGAGCAGAGCGGATGCCAACCCTCAATGTTGCAGCCACTGAACAGTTCAATTTTGGTAAACTGTGACAAAACGAGTAGCAAATACATAAATTTTCAAATAAAAGTTCAATGCACCTAACCTGAGGTGTGCACTTGGCTGGGAGCAGTGTTGTATTGACTGTCTCTGTGCTGGGCACTTTTCGTTCACTTGCACATTTCTGAAATGTTAAAACCAAAGGCTGCACTCACCCTCGTAACTTAGACTAATTTACCAAGATGCAACACTTGAATGTACAGAGGTATCGAATGATATGAAAGCTCCATTTTGTCCGTTGCTACGGTGTTCCTTTGCCAAGTGTTTCGTTATTTGAGCCAATGGGAATTGTTCATCCTCATTATTTTTATTACATATATTACTGCAGTTTGCTGGGAAGTAGTTGAACAACTCTGAATGACAGGAGTTGGACGAAAATCCGGATGAAAGTATTAAGGAAACCTGAGCCCAAAATTCTCTTATTAACGGAAAAAAAGTCCAAAAGCACTTATTTGGATACTGCAAACTTCATTTGGACTTGGCGCTGAGCTGGAAAGATGGCCACAAAATTGAGGACTCTGTCTACCTAGATGCTTTGCGCGCCTTTGTTTATGTTTCCATTCGGTTTAATTTGAAGTAACGTGTGGGAAAGAAATCAGCGACAGAAAGCAAGAGAGGAATACAAGAAGAGTTGTCCTGTCGAATAAAAAAAAATATTTGCAATGAATAAAGCGCCGCCGCCGCCGCTCTTGGAGTAACAAAATTTTATCGGGTATTTCGGGATGATCTTGTCAACTCATGCGGCTCGCGTTGCCATACAAAACAAACTTCAACTAAGCACATTTAATATTGATCTCCGTTTTCGGTAATTATAAAAGTATTCGTTTGTTTTGTCTTCGACAATTGGAAAAAAAAGTATACTATTCATTGAATATATTCTTCCTGGTAAATTTGTACATTTTGACCAAGGTGGTTCGGTCAAGATGGCTGAATATAGGCCAAGTTCTTTTTTTAGCGTGTTTATGGACCGAGACGAAGTCGAAGTCCATAAACACGCAAAAAAAGAACGAGGTCAATATCCAACCATCTTGACCGAAAAAGCTTGGTCCAGAAAGGATACCTCGTTACCATGCTGAGAGATCCCATGAGATAGCAAGCGCATGCGCCAAACAGTGCAAGGCTTGTTGCCGAACGCTTGTCGCCCCTCCCAATACAAGGGGGAGGGGAAGAGGAGAAGAGGAAAGTCCAAAAGTCTCAGTCTTGAATGTCAAAAGCACACAACACCCAAATTCAGAGGTGAGTGCTACACAATGTCAGTATCAAAGTGGCTGGCAGGCTCAAATATTTTCTGTCTGCATGGAAATTAATAACAACAGACCTTAAGATTCTTGAAATGGTGAAGCACTGTCACCTGGAATTTATTGAGCTACCGCCTCAGCATTATAATTTACCTCCTATTAGATTCAATACAAGACAGGATAAAATCATTGACGATGAAACTAAGGCCCTATTAAAGAAAGGGGTCATTGAGGAAGCTCAGCCCTCCCAATATCAAGTTATCTCTAGTATTTTTCTAAAGAAAAAGAAGAATGGCTCTTACAGGATGATCCTTAATCTTAAAAGATTAAATGAGTCTATCGAATATAAGTATTTAAAAATGGAGAGTTTATCTTTTGCTGTACAACTAATAAGAAAAAACTGTTACATGGCCTAAATCGACTGGACCGATTCTTCTTACACAGTGCCAGTGGCACCTGAGCAAAGAAAATACTTGCGGTTCATGTGGGG
>NC_090891.1:15996921-15999421 GCF_036669925.1 Montipora capricornis | reverse complement strand
GGTAATGGAAGAAATTTTTCTGAGGTGCCAAGAACGAGTACTTGTGCGAGTACGAGTATAGGAAACTTGACCCTTTATAAACAATTCTTTTGTTATTTAAATTTTGCCAGCCACATAACAAAAGAATCCTTTGTTTCGGCAGCCAATAGATCTTTGGTTGGCACATTAATGACAATAGGTGACGTAACAGTGAATATCGCTATTGTCTTAAACAGAACTAAGCGAGAGTTAACTTTAGCTAAAGAAAGTTAACAAGGGCATAGAGCTGAAAGTCAGTAAATCGCCTCTGAGTTTGTCTTCCATTTATTACGTAAATTGGAGAATGATTGTGACTATCTAATGGTGACTTCTTTCTTAGATGACCTGGATTGAGGAGAAAGTGACCTCATTTACTCAGTAGCTTAAAAATGAAGTGTGAATACGGCACAATTATGCATCACGAGAGTTTTTTACTAATTAAGACGCTCTCACACGCGGCATTTTTAAGTTAGTGAGTAAATGACGTCACTTTCCCTTGGATCCAGCTCAAAATAAATAGTTTTTCTCTTTAAATCATTTCATAAAATCTCGCATTTCGAGTATTCAGCATAAGCACTTTCGAACTGCAAAGAAAAAGGATAAGTGGTTTTTGATCGTAGTAACACTTAAAGAATAATCATTCTCCCTTACTTGAAAAAAAAAACAATTGCCGTAGTTTAACCCTTTCACTCCTGTGGGGTTCCCCATTGACGAGTAAAATCGTCTGGTGTTAGAGTAAAATCTATAAGTCTCAGTGGCCCTTACAGGACCCTTACAGGAGTGAAAGGGTTAACTTATGTGTGATAATTTCCTCTCTATTGCCCGTTCACTGTTTACTGCATTCAGTACGAATTTGCAAGTGATCAGCACCAATATACCCTTCCACGGTTTTTGACCGCCATCTTGGCTACGGGGCAAACACAGCTAAATTTACAGTAACTGTATGAGATTTTGGTCGACTTTGAACGGCTGTAGTGCCGCTAAAAAGAGACAGATTTCCAACTTTTGCCACTACTTTAAATAGTTTTATTGATATCATCCATTCAACGGAAAAAGAGGACCACCTCTGGGGTGCTTACCATTTAGCCAAAAAATCCGAAAATTTCGGTTTGAGGTCAAATGGAGAGGCAATTTTCCGGAGAATCTTTTTGGAAATTGTGGACAACCTCCAGAGATAGTCCTCTTATTCTGTTTGGAACGGAGTTCACGAAATGCTGATACCATTTGTGAGACTCCTTCCGTTTCCAGGCCCTTTCTCACAAGATCGAGTAAAATATGCGGGATGGAATGCTGTGTATTAAATGGTAAGCGCCATTCTCATCCGGTTTGTCATTAAATTCGGAAAATTGCTTACCTTTATGCAACGATCATTCCATCCAGATTATTTGGCTAAATAGTAAGCACCCCTGGACGTTGTCCACAATTTCCGAAAAGATTCTCCGGAAAATTGCCTTTCCATTTGACCTCAAACCGAAATTTCCGGATTTTTTGGCTAAATGGTAAGCACCCTAGATACCGCGAGAATTAAAAGTCAGTTGTGTGAATATCGAAAAGAATGCGTAGTTAACTTATGAAAAATCTGAATGAGAAACGTTCTCCTTCGGCTTATACAGGGTAGACAAGGCAAAGGCAAATTATTTTTTTTGTCAATTTTCGAGTGAAGTCCAGTAACCTTGACGCAATGCACTTTTATTGCTGGATAATTCCTCTGAGGCGGGCGTGGCTTGGTAAATCTTCACTTATCAATTGCAAGAAAACCAGTTTTTAAAACTCTAAATCCTCAATTGCTTTTGTGGATTTTCTTTTTAAAGTTATTTTTTTATAAAAAGGCGCTCCCTTGGCATGTTGCAATTTTACCATGAATGAAACACGCATTAGTAAATAAAGAATGTGACTGAAAAATTCTCATAACAGCGTGTGAAATTCTAGAACAAAAAACGATAAAATTCTTTGAACGCTGCGAAAATGTTTTATGGGATATCGAAACTTTCCTTAATTCATTTAAAACGACAGTGTCTTTCTTTTGTGCCTTGATTTCTGTTTGCCAAACCACTGTATTTTTGCAGGTGCCAAGTGCTAACTGAATTTTGCGAATAACACGTTTTTTGTCACGTAACACTGCGTGACAAGAGTGCGATGAATTACTTATCCGCCTGTACTCCATTTTGTTCGATGAGTTCTCCTGGGGCACATTGCTAATTCAATTGCCAAGAATGGGTGTTCGTGTTTGCCACGTTTTGTTTCAAGACATGATAACGGAAGGCGGGAGGCAAAATGGGCTGGAAAGTGCGCCTGGTTGAGCAAACATGAAAAAAATTGTCTCATCCCTTTGGGTTCGTTCGGCCATGACCGAAACGATCGTCCCTCTCCATTGTGTCATTAGGCCAATTTTACGAAAGAACAACGGTTCACCCGTAACTTTATGTCACTTAAGGATGACAAACGCTACGTCTGCGAGTTTTCATTTTTCCCTTAAGGTTTT
>NC_090891.1:15976921-15984421 GCF_036669925.1 Montipora capricornis | reverse complement strand
TCTGGTAATGTATTGGATTGAGTAGAAAAGAAAGTACTAGTTGAATTGTGCTGTATCCTGGAAGATACGATTTTCAATTGTAACGCCACCATCCCCGTTGACGTCACCAAGGAACACAATAAATGGTATTGTAAAAATATTGAAGATCCGTTACCAGGATTCATGGTAAGAAAGAAGTAAAATCGTTCTCTGGTAAAACGCTTTGAAAAAACTATGAGCTTTTGACAGACTGAACTGCTGCCTTCAACGGATAAAAATGTGTGAAGCCTAAAAGCGAAAGAAATTTAAATATAACGAGAAATTCGCATAAATTAAAGGATAAAAGCATGTAGTAGAAGGAATGTTAAAAATGCTAAGAAAATTAGTGTTTCTTTAAGAGAATGTGATATTGTCTTGGGAGCGGGCACAAATTATTGTCTGCCCCAACAGTTTTTGCCGTGTGCCATGACTCCAATGTCTTTCTACTCCGGTTGTTTGCTTTGTCAATGATTTTAGAATTGTTAAAGTCAATATCATGATTAAAAGTCCACACGTGTTTTGCGACATTTGAGCCTTTAGCACAATGCTTTAAGTTCCTCATATGTTCCTTTCTCCAAGTAGTAAAGGATCTTTTAGTTTCGCCAATGTAGCTCCATGGGCAAGATGCCCATGGAATTTTATAGATGACATTGCACTGGTCGTCTCCGGCAGGTCGAAACTTAGGGATAGGGAAATGCTGCTGTAAAGTTTTAACTGGTCTGCTAGTGACTTGGATGTCGTGTTCCTTGAGGATTCTTGTGAGAGGTTACGTGATGCCTTTCATGTAGGGAAGGACTGCAAAGTTGCGTCGGTTTGTTGGCTCAGCCCATTTAAAGAACATACCAACCAACTCTTCTGAAGTAGGTGTAGGTGGTGGAGGCCTCGCTTTCTTTCTTATAACATCAGCAGTGATTTTTTTGGGATAGCAATTGGAGTGTAAAGCGGTGCAAACACGAGCAGTTTCACGGGTCTTTCCAACTTGTGTGTTGGGGAGATTCAAAGCTCAATGCAGGAGTGTCTCAGCGGTGCTGATTTTATGTTTCCTGTCATGGTGTGAATGGAAGTCAAGATATCTATCCGTATGCGTGGGTTTGCGGTAGATGTCAACCAAAAGTTTTCCGTTATCACGCGAAATGAGGGTGTCAAGAAAGGGTAGTTGGCCGTTGGACTCGTGTTCGATGGTGAAAGAAATATGCTGATCGATTGAGTTCAATGAATTGTGGAAGAAGGCAACAGCGTCACTCTTAACAATGCAGAAACTGTCGTCTACATACCGCTTCCAAAATTTCGGCGAGACAGTAGTCGTGTTGATTGCTGTTTTTTCGATTTCTTCCACGCATCGGTTGGCTACTACAGGGCTGACGGGGCTACCCATAGCACAACCGCGGATTTGTTTGTAGATGGTGTCATTGTAAACGAAGAAGTTATTGGACAGCACAAAATTCAATAAGGAAATTATGTCCTCGATTTCTAGGTTGGTTCTGGAATGGAGAGAGAAATCATCCTCTAATTTCTTCCTGATATAATTGGAAGCTTTGTCGACAGGGATGGCGGTGAATAGAGACACCACATCAAAGGAAACCATGGTTTCATCATCTTGGATGTTAAAGTCGGCTATTTCGTTAGAAAACTCCTGTGAATTAGCAACTGAGAACCCATTACGATTTTGGATCGGTGCAACGATGTCGGTGAGGAATTTAGAAGTGTTGTAAAGTGCAGAGCCAACGCAAGTCACGATAGGTCTTAGAGGGTAGCCATCTTTGTGGTGTTTGATAGAACCGCGGATCGCTGGTGGAATGCCGTCGGTAGATCTTAATTTAAAGTATGTATAGTCATCAATCTTTTGTTGTCTCTTAAAGTTCAGGAGCATCGCGTTCAATTCACGCTCGATTCGAGCGAATGGAGATCTTGTGACAACTTCATAGGTACTTCGGTCCGCAAGGAGGGACTCCATGTTGCTGTCGTATTCTTCTCTATCCAACACAACGAGGATATTTCCTTTGTCAGCTTTCATGATGACTCTGGAGCGCTCTTTCTTTAACTCATGTAAAGCTTTGCTTTCTTCTTTAGAGATGTTGTGATTAGGTAAAGAAGCCCTTTGGAGGATCGCAGCCGCAGAGGTTCGTATTTGATCTTTAGATTCATCAGGTAAATATGAGATAGAGGCTTCAATTTCGGCGACAAAGTCCTTAAAAGGAATTTTGGACGGCGGAACTTAAACAGTCAACATTGAAATGGGGAGAGGGGAGGGGAAGTGGGAAAGGTTTAAATTCTAGATACGGTGGGTACTGGAAGCTAGAAAAGGTGTTTTTTCATGAAAGTGTCTCAACAATTGTGCAACTTGTTGTAGTTATGGGTCTGAGCGGGACATCAGGCTTGTGGACTTTTGGTAAGCTGTAGAAAGACACTGGAGTGCAATCTGTACTACGGAAATGATAGTCCTGTTTTTTGTTAAGTTGCTGCTCTTCGGAACCATGCTCAGTTGTACAAGTACAGATCTCCTGGAGTAGTTTGTTAAGCTCTTTCTCTGTGCTAACCATTGGATTTCTGCATCCATCCGTTATTCTTTTATAGCTGTTCTTGTCTTGTAAATGTTCCATGATCTTATCAGAAAAATCACTGGTATTCATCACTACCACACACCAGCCCTTGTCTGCTGGGAGGATTGTGACAGAAGGATCTTCAGGAAGGCTTTTTAAAGCTGTCTCCTGTGCTGTCGTGATGTTACGACGTTTAAGAGGACGCCAACTGTTGACGATCAACGTTACGGAGGCGCATACGATATCTTTCTCTGTTCCAGGGAGGTGTCCTATAGATTAACCGATCACCGATCAATCGATCAGCGAAGTGATTGAAACGTTTTACTTTTAAAAAACTTTTTAAATCAGTGTCAACACTGCAATTTTGTTTTATATCATGCCTGATTACAAGCACGGTATTTTTAACGACATTTTAAAATTTTAAGGCAAATCGCCTAGATAAAAGGCGCTTTTACTCAGAATCATTATTTGTGTGATGTAACGATAATTTTATCAGTAAAGGAATTTAACATTACCATTTTCGAGTTTTAAACTCGTGATTAACTTAAGATTTGCCCTGAACTCCCTAAAATAATGTAACATAGCGTGTTGTTGTAATGATCCATACTCGTTAATGACAGATATCTTCCTTTAAATAGAAGAAGAGCCGGATGGCCAAGGTTCCCGTCGCCACGTTCTACCGAACGTAATGCTTGATCAGCAGGGTGTTTGGAATGAAAATCTACTTCGTCTTCGTAGAAGCAGACGAGCAGCAAACGGTAATGTAACAAAAAAAGATTACTGAAATCACTTTGTGTATGTCGCAATCGCCTTTAGTGGAGGGACTTTTATCAAAGGTTCAAGCATTTGACTAGACAATGAAGGCTTTCAAAAATGCTCATGCAAATTATCACTCAATGTTAAGTGATGAAGATGAAATTCAGGACTCTCAAGATTATTACGAGTACTAATTTTCAAGAGGCATTAAACCAGTTTATCACAAGGGCCAGTGCAGAGAATTACGCAAGAGAAGTACGACCAGAGGATTCAATTAGCAATGTCGGTTTGAGAATGCGCACACGATCGCGCATCGTACGCGTTATCTCGGAAATCCGGTAGTGGCACTTTGGCTCATGTGCATAGCCCAAGATTGGCTGCTGCTGCAAAAAGAGCAGCTCTACAAGCAGATGCCGCAACCCTCCATAAACAGCAACCTATTCAGCAAGAAGAATTACATCTTCGACAGGAAGTTATTAAGCAGCAACAACTTCAAGAAGAAGCAAAGTTGCGCCTTGCTCAAAGAAAGCGTCAGCTAGATTTGGAAAGGAAAATTGCTAGAGCTCAGGCGGAAGAACATACGTACGCTAATGCCGAGCTAGAAACTGCCAGCATTAAACAACCATCTGAAATTCCTGCTTGAGTGCTCCCTCTTCCTTTGGATCAACAGCCGTTTTCTCCTAAGAAGCCACGCCCTCCCATGGCTCCACAGGAAACCAAGCCTTTCGAGAACAAATACTATGAAGATGTTCGCCTTGGTAGTCACCTTGAAGACAGTATAAAAGGAAGTCCATCATCACATTGCTCATCTACCAGAGAGAGATTCCTACAAGAACTAATAGATATCCAGAGAGAGCAGCAAAGGCATAACAAGAGACTTCTTTACCTTCAAGAATCGTGCGATCATCAATTGCAGGAACTACTCGCTCAGCAAAACAAGCTTTTCTTGTCACTCACATTACCAAGCAGCGAGGTGCAAGTGTTTGACAGAGATCCAGTCAATTACTACAACTTCGTGCAGTCGTTTACGAATCTCATGAGGCAAAGACCGCTGACAGCAAGATGCGCCTACACTATCTTGTGCAGTACACTCGCGGAGATGTCCACGATTTAATGAAAAGCTGGCTAGCAATGGAACCAGAATGGAGATACATCGAAGCACGCCGTCTTTTGAAGGAAAGGTACGAACAAGGATACAAATCGCAACTGCTCTGGTAGAGCGTTTGATAAACGGGCCACCCATAAAGAATAAGGATTGTAACGCTCTCCAGAAGCTTTCAATTTCACTTAAATTGTAAGAACATTTTGCAAGACGTTGGTTACCTTAACAAAGTTGACAAACTGACAGTCTGCAGAAAATTGTGAGAAGGCTGCCTCATACGTTGAGACGAGGTTGGCGCAACAAGGCTGATGACATTACGAATAATGAGCAGAGAGAGATCACTTTCAATGACTTGGCGAAGTTTGTAGACGCAAAAGCCCGTGCAATGACCCATCTGGTGTTTGGAGACATAAAAGATGATCCAAGGATTGGCAGAAAGGATTCCAAAGGATCAACAAATAGAAGAAGTGCTAACTTTGCTACTTCCGGGAATGATGGAGGGCACCCTGATATTGACAATAAGCAGCCAGATTCTATCATTAAATCAACTGCGGCAACGAGGCTACCTCTTAAGTGTCCTTTTTGCAATAGTCACCACGTCTTAGTCCGCTGCAAAGACTTCAAGAAGTTTTGCGCGGAGCAGAGACTTCGGTTCGTTCGTTCGGTCTCTCCTTCCAGGCCATTTCGTGCGGGAGTGCCCCAAGTCAAGTTTCTGCAAGATTTCTGGATGTCAGTCCAAACACTCCACATATCTCCACCCACAGAGAGATGTACGAGAACCTAAGGAGACACCACCTCGTGAGAATACTAATGAGCATGAAGTTCCAGTACGAGACGGCAATGCCGTGAGCAACGCCCAGAACAGCTTTATCAGTGCCAATGGTCAGTGTGCCTCAATCGGGTCCAGCAAGTCAGCTACTGCCTTACCGATAGTGCCTGTAAGGGTCAAGGCAAAAGATCAAACAGGTGAACTGTAACCTACGCCTTTCTTGATAGCGGCTCCAATACCACATTCTGTTCCGACAAGCTTGTGGAGACCTTGGGCGTCGAAGGGGAGAAGACGTGGCTTTTGCTTACCACCCTCGGCAAGCAGAACTGTATGTTCAGGTGCAATCTCTTCTCTCTGGAAGTATTTGATCTGGATGAGAATAAGTTTGCTGAGCTTCTGTCCGTGTTTTCAGTACCAAGCCTACCCGTGAGTAGTAACAGTATTCTGACTCAAGCGGATGTGATCAGTTTCCCTTACCTCAGACATCTTCAAATTCAAACAATTGATTCGGATATTGGCTTGATGTGACGTTACAAAGGCCCTGGAACCTCATGAAACCCGTGTTAGTTAAGGACAAGGCCCATTTGTGACATGAACTATATTTGGTTGGACGATAAATGGACCCTTGGTGAGAATGGGCCAGCCACAGCCAGTGTGCAACTTTGTAAACGCTAACGAGGAACTTAGCCAGCAGTTTCGTACGTTCTGTAACTGGGAGTTCTTGGATTCCATATGCGTCGACAAACCAGCAATGTCCAAAGAAGACAGGTGTGCGCTATCCATCATGAAGGAGTCGATCTGTTTGAAGGAGGGTCACTACCAGATAGACTTACCCTGGAAAGCCATGTTTACCAAACAATCGAGCAATTGCAGAACATCGTTTGAAGTTACTGCGCAGAAGATTGCTTAAGAACCCAAACCTACGTTTGAAGTATTCAGCATTCATGGACAACCTTTTCGAGAATAACCACCCTCGGATGGTTCCATTGGAACTCGTGTAGCATGGTACTTACCTCACCACCCTGTCGTGAACCCAAACAAGCCTGACAAGCTTTGTGTGTTGGTCGACTGTGCCACACAATACAATGGGGTGTCCCTAAACTCTCAACTTCTTCAGGGTCCGGACCTAACCAACAACTTGGTGGGAGTTCTGATCTGCTTCCGGGAAGAGCCCATTGCCATAATGGCCGACATCGAACGAATGTTCCACCAGGTGCGTGTCAGCCCCAAGGATTGTGACGCCCTGTGCTTCCTATGGTGGCCGGAAAACGATTTCAACAAGGATCCAGAAGATTACCAAATGTTGGTTCATTTATTTCGTGCCACTTCGTCTCCGAGTTGCCCCAGTTTTGGCTTAAGGCAGGCGGCAGATGATAATCAAGACATGTTCAGGGAAGAGGCAGTGAGAACTCTAAGGCGCACTTTCTATGTGGACGATTGTTTGAAGTCCATCAAAGGCGAAACCAAGGCAATATCTCAGGTATCAGAACTTCACGCACTGCTTTCCAAAGGGGGATTTCGGTTAACCAAATGGATTTCTAACTCCAGAAGGGTCATCGAGTCTGTGCCTACGTCAGAGAGAGCAATCTCGGTGAAGGATCATCTACTCGACCAGTTGCCTTGTGAACGTGCTCTGGAAACCAGATGGGATGTCGAAACAGACACCTTTGGGTTTAAGATACCCTTAAGGGACAATCCTTCTACCAGACTAGGAATCCTCTCCATCGGGAGTTCCATCCATGACCCTCTGGGGTTTGTCACACCATTCATCCTTCCAGCCAAGCTTCTATTGCAGAACTTTTGCCGATGAGGCTTAGCTTGGGACGACATGGTTTCAAACGAAGACATCACAACCTGGCAGAGTTGGCTCGGAGATCTCCCTAAGTAGGAGTCACTAAATGTTTATCAATGTTTCAAGCCGCCTGACTTCAACAACGTCACAACTTGTTACATCCACCACTTTGCTGATGCCAGTCAGATCCCTTATGGTGCAGTGTCTTATCTTCGCATCACAAATGCACGAGGTCTCATCCATTGTTCATTCGTCATTGGGAAATCCCGGCTGTCACCGCTCAAGCATCTTACTATTCCTAGATTAGAGTTGAGTGCAGCTGTTGCTGCAGCCAGACTGGACAAGATCATTAGAAGTGAGACCGACATACAGGTCGTCGAGTCTGTGCTTTGGACCGACAGCACCTGCATCTTGGGATACCTCCGAAACGAGAGCAAGCGCTTTCATACCTTTGTGGCAAACCGGGTAGCTACAATACAGGAGGTTGCGGCCGCCTCGCAGTGGAGGCACGTTGACTCCTCGC
>NC_090891.1:15969421-15971921 GCF_036669925.1 Montipora capricornis | reverse complement strand
ACCCTTGTTAAATCGGTATCTGGTTCATAATGACGATCAGGATATTTAACACCATTCGAAACTTACATACATACATTTATTGAAGCTCCCCCATAGGGGCTTTTCAGCCACAATGTAAAAACTAGTCGTGAATAAATTACCTACAATAGTATAAAAATCGACATAGACATGAAAATAGAATTAATAAATAAAGCTACGATTTATCTACAATTGGGGGGGAGTCTTTAAAGTTCCTTGAATAGTTTCAATAAATTCTTTTTACAATTATTTAACAAGGTAGCGTCTGTAACGGATTTTGGAAGCTCGTTGCATGCTTTGGCTCCACGAAAGCTGAAAGATCGTTGCTCTGTGGCAAGGCGACATTTGATCAAGTCCAAGTCGCTTCGGTTTCTTGTGGCTCGGCTATGGATCTGAGAGTGCTTCTTGAACCTCTGCGATAGATACGCAGGACCGCCATCAAGGCATTTATACATCATGACACAGTCATTAAACTTGAGTTTGTGGTTGATGTCCAGCCATCCTAATGATTTTAGTCCCTCGGAGATGTGATAGTATTTCTTCAAGTCAAGGAAAATTCTTGCTGCAAAGTTTTGAAGAAGTTGCAACTTTTTAATGTTTTTCTTTGAAGTATTACTCCATACTGAAGACGAAAGAGTGAATTAGCACTAATAATAATAATACTTTATTTTTCCAATATGGTAGACAAATTTAACTATTTAAACTGTCTAAAATACATTGGGCAAAATAATTAATATGCAATTGATAATATTTACAAATACTATAAAATATAGAACTACAGATAAATAATAAATAAATATTGATAAAATTATAATATTATAGGAGGATAGTTTTCTTATCAAGCAGGTATTTTATGCGGTTAATCATAATTAACTTATAGATACAGCTGGAAGATATCTTGTTCATGTGGTCGCTGTAATTCAAGCTGTTTTCGATATAGACTCCGAGGTCCTTTGCCATGATGACAGGTTCAATGTTCCTACCCATAAGAGTTACGGATAGGGTCGGTAGAGTCTTTGTGAGTTGAGGTTCTCTAATCACCAAAAGTTTAGTCTTGTCCAGGTTGAGTAATAATGAGTTTCTGCAGCTCCATTTGGTAATCTCCCCGAGGTCGTCATTTAGCATAGAAACTGCATTAGTAGTTTGGTTTGGTGGCAGGGCAAGAAGCAGCTTGGTATCATCAACGTATCCCATCGATTGACAGTGATTAGGAATAGATAACAGGTCGTTGACGTATAAGGTGAATAGCATTGGACCCAAGATGGATCCCTGGGGGACGCCATAGCTTAGCTCCAATTGCTCTGAGACAGCATTTCCAACCCTCACTACCTGCTTACGGCTTGATAGGTAACTGCTGAACCAGGCAAGTGCAGATGAAGATATTTCAATTCTACGGAGCTTTGCTAGAAGTATATCGTGCCGTATGCTATCAAACGCTTTGGTCATGTCAAGCAGCACCTCAACTGATATGCGTTTCTCATTCATATTCTTCAGGATTTCATCTGTGAAATGGAGTAGCACAGACTCGGTAGAGTGGCATTTTCTGTTGCCACTTTAAAGGGGATGTATGATGGAATGATCTTGTAGGAATTGCACAAGCTGTAAATGTGCAGTTCTTTCACATACCTTCGATATTATTGGTAGGACGAGAATTTGATGGATCATCTCGATCACCCTCTTTATCTTTGATGCAAGGTACTACTTCTGCCAATTTTCACGATTCTGCAAAACTACCGGAACGAAAAGAACAGTTGATTAAATTTGTAAGTTGTGGCAGTGTAACAGGAAGGCTAGCTTTTAGGATCCGGGCAGTCGCTTTGTCAGCTCCAGGAGCTTTGTTCGATGGGAGAGCCTTAACTATCTTCAGGGTCTCTTGCTCTGTAACAGGTCTAAGGTAGAACTCCTGATGACAGCTACATTCGCTCATATCTTCATATTGTTTTTATTGTCAAGGGCAGTAAAGCCTAGTTTTTCGGTCAAGGTCTGCGCCTTTTCAGCAATAGTTTTACCCACAGAGGTATAGAATTCATTTTATTTGTTTGCTTGGGCCATAGGGTCTTCAGATGTGGCGATTTGGACATTCTTTTTGCGTATGCAGCGGTTGATGACTTTCCAGATGGAATTGGTGTTGCCTTTACTGTTTTTTAATTCAGAACGAACGTAATCCTGTTCAGCGATCCAAATCTCGCACTTCACTTCTTGCGTAAAGAAGCGATAGGCATTCCAGTGAAGTTTATCCATTGTTTTAATCGCTTTTTTTGGCCACAGGTCACAAGTACCGGTATTCATAAGGTGTTTAATCTCTGGGGTAATGTAAGGATTCCGTCTGACATCCTGTGGATTCGTTGTTTTGAAAGAAACGAAAAATTCGAAAATGGATTTTTTCCCCATTAGCCAGCATGCAGTTTGGTGGGAGTTTTCAAAATGGCGGAAAGTTAGGGTTTGGTTTTGAACTTTTCCAAGAGGTCCTCGCTGACTATTT
>NC_090891.1:15931921-15949421 GCF_036669925.1 Montipora capricornis | reverse complement strand
GGTATCTTCTGTTGTAGATTTTGGATGTGGTATTGTTAGCATCCATTCTGGATACTTATTCATTTTTAGAGCTTGCTTGACGTGCTGTGTTTCTCTAGTTCTGTCATCGTTTTCCGTAACCAAGGTCTGAGCTCTCAACATCAGGGTGTTAACCACAGCTCTTTTGTGTTGTAGATGATGGTTTGATTGGAAGTTTAGGTACTGGTCCGTGTGCGTAGGTTTGCGGTACACGGAGATCTTGGTAGAACCATCTTGGTTAATACTCACACAGGTATCAAGGAAAGGAATCCTGCCATCCTTTTCTTGTTCCGAAGTGAACTGGATATGTTGGTCAATGGAGTTTAGATGTTCTGAGAAGGAATCGACGGCGTTTTCGTGAATCTTGGCCATCGTGTCATCCACATATCGATACCACATAGTTGGAGGGGTGGGGGCGGTGTCCAGAGCTCTGCTCTCGAACTGGTGAAGGCTCTTCTAGACGATACCAATACGTATGAAAAACGGACATCTGACCCAACCAGAGCCATCAAAAACAAACTTATTCAAACCTTGAAGGAGTGGCGCAAAGAAAAGAGAATCCCTAATTATCTTTACAATCAACTGTACCCCACAGCAGAGAATGTCCCAAAGTTCTACGGGCTACCCAAGATTCACAAGAAAGACGTACCGCTACGGCCAATAGTTTCGAGCATTGGTAGCGTGATGTATGATACTGCCAAGTTCCTTGCTAAGATTATGAAACCTCTTGTTGGCCTCAACAGTCATCACATCGTCAACAGTGAAGACTTTGTCAACAAGATTGCAGAACTTGAAGTACCCCCTGGACAGAAACTCGTTTCATACGATGTTTCCTCACTGTTTACCAGCATTCCGATCAATGAAGCCATTCCAGTTGTCAGAGCCAAACTGGAAAGTGACCAGAGCTTACCGGATAGATGCCCGTTAGACATTGCCCAATTATCTGTTCTACTAGAGATGTGCCTCTCGAGCACATACTTCACATTCCATGGTGAATTCTACAAACAAAAGAAAGGAGCCGCCATGGGGTCTCCAATTTCCCCTGTAGTGGCCAATCTCTACATGGAACAGTTCGAGAGCAGAGCTCTGGACACCGCCCCCACCCCTCCAACTATGTGGTATCGATATGTGGATGACACGATGGCCAAGATTCACGAAAACGCCGTCGATTCCTTCTCAGAACATCTAAACTCCATTGACCAACATATCCAGTTCACTTCGGAACAAGAAAAGGATGGCAGGATTCCTTTCCTTGATACCTGTGTGAGTATTAACCAAGATGGTTCTACCAAGATCTCCGTGTACCGCAAACCTACGCACACGGACCAGTACCTAAACTTCCAATCAAACCATCATCTACAACACAAAAGAGCTGTGGTTAACACCCTGATGTTGAGAGCTCAGACCTTGGTTACGGAAAACGATGACAGAACTAGAGAAACACAGCACGTCAAGCAAGCTCTAAAAATGAATAAGTATCCAGAATGGATGCTAACAATACCACATCCAAAATCTACAACAGAAGATACCGAAGAGCCTCAAAACGAGAAGAAAATCTATGCATCAACGCCATACATCAAAGGAATCTCGGAACGCCTGCAAAGAGCTTTCAAGTCACACGAGGTTACACTTATTGATAAACCCGTCAATTCTCTAAGATCACAATTGGTACGTGTCAAGGACACAACTGTCAATCTCAAGAAATGCGGTACTGTGTACCAGATCCATTGTGAGAAGTGTAACAAGGAGTACGTTGGCGAAACGGCCCGCTCTCTGGAAATCAGAGTAAAAGAACACCAATCAAGAAGTTCATCAGCTATTCATGAGCATTGTCGCCTGGAGGGCCACTCGGTGGACCCAAATAGGACAAAAGTACTATCAACCGAAGTTCACACCTTCAAACGCAGGATAAAAGAAGCTACTCAAATTAAACTTACGAAACTGGCGTTAAACAGAGACAATGGTTATGAATTAGTAGCCATCTATGACACAATTCTAACCCCCAAGAGGCGTTAAAAACCTTTTTAAAATTCATCTTTTTAACATTCACATCATTGACTGATGAAGTCCGGTTGAAAAAACGGACGAAATATTTCATAAGTTTCATAAGTTTTAACATTTAGCTCCGAGTTTGTAAAACCTTTTTAACTTTTATTATGCTTCCGGAGCAGGAAACAAATGTTTTTAATCGTATTATTCATTTCATTCTACTGAAAGTGGAGATAGGTCGTCCCAGTCTGATGTGCTTCTAATCTCAAATTGACTTGCAAAAAAGAAATAAATAATGTGGTAATTTGCCCTTACAGTATGGCCTTAAGGAACTGTAATCAAGAAACTGGAAGTGAGAACCAACAGGAGTGTTGCATTGAAAAGTACATGTTGACAACGAAAGTATCAGCTTCTGATTGGGTAGCTTCTGATGAGGTTTGTGTTGTCAGCAGGGATTGTAGATATTGGCATTTCAACTTTCTTGCATGCACTAGATTCGAAGCTTTTCCAACCAGACAATAATATTTTACATGACTATTAAAAATATATTGACACTTGGCTTTTATTTTTACATCTAAAAGCCCTTTGTGAGTTTAATACAATAAAGCTGTACATGACGTCCTACCTCAACTTGTTAACTTGATCAAATGGGCACATTTATAAGAGATCAACAATGATTAAGGAGTGTTCTTATTAATTATTAACAATCATTTTGTTGAATCCACAAACAAAAAAAAATATGTTCAGCAGTGAGCACAATTTTTCTCAGCCCTTATGATTGAGTTCAGTTCTCTTTAGCATCATTTGTTTTAGTCCCATCAGTACCTCTACGTCATTTCATTAGATTTTGTCTGATGTGCAATTAGAGAGTAAAGAATGAATGGAAGTTTTCTTTCGTTACAGAATGTACCGAGGATTGAAGCTCAATAAAGCATAGCTGATAGTAGCGAAGACTCACCACTTAACTTGATTCATGTACATTTTGTTTTATTTCCAGTGGCGTGTATATTCAACACTGACTATAATTTGTCAAACATTTCCATTTCAAGATATGCCTTGACCGTGTTCTAAAGTGCAGCTTCAATTTGGAACGTGCTATTGAGAGTCTTACCAACAGAACTGTTGGTGAGTACCATTACATATGAAGTTTTCATATACCATATATTGCAAAAGCAGACTTCCATTCTAACCATGAGAACATTTTCGTGTCACTCATGGAACATTTGAATACTTTTGTCACCTTGTAAGAGCAGATCTACAAAAACAACAGACGCGGATGTGAACGCCACTTAGTGTAGAAGAAAGGGTCGGTTTAGCATTATGGAGACTTGCAACCGGCAACAGTTATAGAAGCTGCGGATTTAATTTGGAAGAAGAAAGTCAACAGTGAAATATACCTGCAGTGAATTCAAGTGCGCTCTTCTTCGAATGAAGGATCAATTCACAAAATTTCCCTTGACAAGGCAGAAAATAACAGAAAAGGTTGACGTGCTTGAAGAGATGTATGGTATACCTCAAATTGTGGGAGCCATAGAGATAAATGCTCCACCACAAAATCATGAGGGTTATTATAATCGTAAGCAGCATTACAGAGTGACCCTTCATGGCATATATTATATATAGTTGATTCTACAATGGAGGACAAAACTCCTTGGGACGGATATCGAAAACCTTCCTTCCAGAGCCTTTTCTTTTCACATATTCAAATGTAGCATAATATGCACTTCTCTAACCACGTGGATACCACGAATGGCCCTCCCTCCCCCCTCCAAACAATGTTGAAATGAACAAACTCTTTTAGGACAGGGTAAAGTGTACAGCGCCGCACAAACTACAACATTGCTTGGGGGGTGGGGGAAAAGGGGAGAAATAAAGGCAGATCATGTCAAGCGTCGTAAGAGTTTTGTCCCCCATTGTAGCTTAAAATTTATTCATGGTATGGTAGGCTATCGGGGCAGCATACATGATGCTTGCATTCTTAGATAAAGTGCACCATAGGATATGACACAAAATGAACAAATTCTTTCTGGTGTGACTAGGGCTATCAATGAAGTAGAAATAGGCCCTCTCCTTGCCAGAGACAGCGCATATCCCCTTACCAGCAATCTGTGAGAAGTTCATTGCAGACTTTTTCATTCCCTGTATATATATGATCCAGTGTTATCACATAGAAAAACTGGCCCCTTAAGGAGTCCCACGTAAATGCCACACATTAAGTGATCAATCAGCCATGTTGCCAGCATTGTTGTCCTAATAGTGTAGTGGTCATCACACCTGACTAGTGATCAGGGGTATGTGGGTTCAGATCCAGTGTGAGTGTTTCCCGTAACCACAGGGTTCTGTCAAAGATGTATGCTGTAAACTAGTTAGTGCCAATTGTGGTAGTGCCTCCTGGATGAGCTCTAAACTTTAATTACCCGTGATATGAGTACGTGTACTTGTCACATTGGCATACATTAAGGGGCGGACGCACGTACGGACGTTGATGACGTCATGGCTATAAAACCAAATTTTCTCACATCGATGGGTTACCATATTTTCTTAACTATGGTGCTCCGCGCGCGCGCGCGCCTTTGGCGTTTGCGGAGCTCCGCTATAAACCCCGTTCACATTCCAAGTGGATCTCCCTCATACTTAAGGCCTACCTATGCAAATGTACACTGAATTGCAAAGGCAAAGTCGTGTTGTTGAATAGGGTTCAACCCTTTATTAAAATACATACAGGCTGTACAGTCTTCGACCTATTCCCTGTCGGGATGATGCTCGTCACAAAGCTGTTAGTTCATCCTATCGTTTTCTGAGAGTTCCGCATCCTGTTAATAAAAGGCCTCTGATCACCAATCAGCAGCAAGTAGTGTTTCTTGTGTACAAATTGATCTGATTTTGAGCAAAGGTTGCACGCTCTACCTTTCCTTCTTAAAAGAAAACGCTGAACACACAACAAAGAGAAAACAAGTTTGTCAAGTTAAAGAAGAGTGAAGGTGATAGAGCAGAATTTAATTGGTGGCTTTCGATCCAAAAGTTTTCAAATAATAAAAGGAGAGAATCATGTTGTGTGCGTATTACAGCGAACCCTCAGACCACAGAAAAGATGTCAAAGCGAGTACAATTCAACGATAAAGTTTCCCAAGCTGTGTTTAACATGAGCTGAAGAGGATGAAGTTGTTGCACGCACTTCTGAATGCCAGCTACTTCAACGTGAGCAGAAGAAAGCCTTGCATGAATACCATATAAATAAAAAAAAGAACAGTCGGCTACATATGCGTGATGACATTCTTGAGGTATCCGTGGCTACTTACGAGGATGAAGCGTACAAAAGGCTGGTTGACATAGTTGACAATCTAATTACTACAGAACATGTGAATACATTTGCAGTGCAAGCCATTACCACCGTGATTAAAAATGAGATTGTGAAACGATGGCGGGAACAAATGATGATTCTTATGTCTATTGTTGAGCAACATCACATGGTTCCATTTCACAACCGATTTCTAAAGGAAGAATAAAATATCCATAAAATGAATGAAAGCTTGATTGCATGAGCCGATAGCTCCAGTCATTTGCTAAATGAACTTGTACAGGAATTAACAGACTCTCCTGATACGGAGGTCTTAGACAATCTACAACCAATGTCCGATGATCCCATGACACCCGAATATAATTTTTATATGGTTTCAGACGCCTTGTCAGAATTTGAATCCCTTCATCCTGAACTCTTTAAAAATGTGCCCCTGTCTGAAGAAGTAACAGAGCACAACTTCATATCAATAGACAATGAATGAACAGATGACAAGCTATCAGAATCGTTGGAACAGTATGAAGAGGAGACGAAAGACGCTTTCGATTCCTACGATTATTGGTTGGAAAAACGAAGTTTGGGTTAGGCTATTTTCCTGTTATTAGTATGCAATAACGCTACTACATTACAAAAAGTAATTGAGCGCAAGGACCATTTGTTTTGTTTAGAGAAAGTTCTTCGTTGTCGAGGTTAAGGAGCACAAGCAGAAGTTTCGGTTAATTGGAAAGGCTGGCCGAAGAAATACAATAGTTGGATTCCTGTCCGTCAATTGGTGTCTCTAAAATGATTCAAGACAATGACTTTTATGTGACGATTCCTAGCGATGCAAGCACCAATTTATTCCCTTCCAATTCAAAATCGCGTGGCATTACCCTGTCATATTCAACATTGGGAAGTTGGGCTTCATCACGCCATATATCCATTATCAGGGTTTGACATTTCCCATGAATGCACACATTCACACATCATGCTCCGTAGCTCTGATGATTTCAAATTGTACACCTTGTTTCGTTCATGACAGGGAAAGATGAACTCAGATTTTGTTCAACCCACACAACACATTAAATACACCATGATTTACCTCATGGAAGAACAACATCCGGGAACTTTTATTGCATCATACAAGTCAATTGCACAGGCATCCCACTACATATAATGAGATCATCCTAACACCCCCCACTTGATCCTAGAATTACATCCACATATTATTACACTAAGTGAACTCAACATAAGACGTGTTATCTCTTAAATGGATACAATAATAACAATACGACGTTATGCTTGCATATTACTTGTATAGTTATGTCTTAAGAACCGAAAATATAATTCCTAAACTTTTGCTACTTAAATTTAGTTACTGGTTTGGTCATGACATCGGCTACCATATCGGCAGTAGGACATTACTTAATGATTATCTTGCCTGCATTCTGCACGCTGCGAATAAAATTGTATCAAACACCAATATGTTTCGACCTCCGTTGAATGACTGGGTTTTTGGACAAGGTGATTGTACCTTGGTTGTCCTTAAAAAATCAAAAGAGGGCCACTTACCTTGAGTGAGGTACATATCTTGTTGGACTGCTGCTGTCAGAGCAATATACTCAGCTTCACATGATGATAGAGCAACTGCTCGTTGTTTCCTTGATTTCCAAGAAATAAGAGGACCGGCTGTGTTCAAACTGAAGCAGTACCCACTGATACTACGTCTGTCATCTGTACATGACGCCCAATCAGCATCACTGTAGCCTATCAGTGTAAGACCATCATCACACTTTCTTTAGCACAACTCAAAATCAAGAGTCCCCTTCATGTATCACAACACATAGGTTAAAGCTATCCAGTGTCCCTTCACGGGAGCAGCCAGGAACTGTGACAACTTAGTAACAACCAAGCATATGCCTGGTCTGGTGCATGTCATAGCATACACCAAACTACCCACTGCTTCACGGTATTGTCTAGGATCCACAGGAGTTTCACCATCAAGCTCAAGCTTGAAGGTGTAGACCTAGGCTTACAATTAGACATCTCAGATCTCTCAAGCACCTTAGTGATGTACCCCTTTTGATTCATCTTTACAAAGCCATCTCCTTGCTCAACGTGAATACCCAAAACGTATGCACAAGTCTACACAGATCTTTCATATGAAACCTCTCCTTCAGCATTCCGTAAGACATTCCCTAAGACATTACCAACATGTTGCTTGCTGCTATAATTATGTCGTCTACCCAGACAAGCATAGCAACAAATCCACTTCCAACATGTTTGGTTTTCTCCAACAAGAAACAGTGTAGTACACGGTTCCAATTTCTACCCGACTACTTAAGGCCATACAAAGATTTGTTCAATTCATACACAAGTCCTCCTCCACTCCTTGAGGGAACTTCAAAGCCCTCAGCTTGATACATGTAAATCTAACGATCAATACGGGCATTGAGATATGCAGTTTTCACATCCATTTGGTGCAAAACCAAATGATGTTGTGCTGCCATTTGCATTAGCACACGCAATGATGTGAGATTAGCAGTCGGTGCAAAGGATTCCTGAAAATCAATACCTCTCACTTGGCTGTAACCCTTAGCAACATACCTAGCTTTGAAAGTTTTAGCACCAGTCGAACTTTCTTTGATAGTGTACACCCAACGACCCCCCACTGCATTTTTGCCCTCTGGCAAATCAGACAAAGTAAATGTGTTATTCTCGGTTAGGGAATTCATCTCTTCCTCCATTGCTGCCTTCCAGTTGCTAGACTCAGGCGTGTCCATGGCCTCTTGGTAAGTTTGACGGAAAGCAGAAGATTTGTAACCGTAATCTACATTTGTTAGTACCTGATCATCATCTTCCATGTCTGTGACATAATCACTCAGGTAGGCTGGGGGCCTTCTCATTCTCGTAGGAAGTCTCAAACCTTTATCGGGAGGCTGGTAAGTAGGACTGGTGTCACTCTCAGCTTGGGGTTGTTCAGCAAGTCTATCCGGAACCTTCTTGGATCTGTCAACATCAGATATACTGTGTGGTGGTGGCATAAGATCAACATCATCATCAGGTAATGGTCTTTCTGTTTGGGTCTGTTGCTCCACCCCTTTCCTAGTGGTAGGGAACTTCACCACCCTGTACTTTACAATCTTACCTGTCTCTGGGATATACACCAGATAGGCGGGGCTCCCTTCATAATACCCAAGAAAAATCCCCTTTGTGCATCTCGGATCTAATTTCTGCTTATTCAGCTTAAATGCGTAGCACTCTGATCCAAAGAATCTCATGTTTGACAAATTTGGTTTTCTGCCAGTGATATCAAAGTACGCTGTTTGTTTGCGGTTGTTAAAGCACCTATTGTGTATGTACACGGTAGTCATTACTGCATAAGGCCAAAATTCTTTCCTCAAATTAAAATGCAAAAGTAAACACCTTTCCATTTCAAAAAAGGTTCTGCAATGTCGCTCTGCTGTCCCATTTTGGTGGGGAGAATAGGGTGCGGACATTTCATGCTTTATCTTATTTTTCTCCAGCAGAGCTTAAACTTCTGAGAAATCAATTCACCACTATTATCTGACCTAATACAGTTGAACTCACCGTATGAAGCTGTGTCTGCCAAAAAACTTTGAGTTGCAGCTACTGTGTCACTTTTACTCTTTAAAAGATACACAAATACAGTGCCTGAATAGTCATCAGTAAAGGCTATCGAATATCTGAAACCCTCTCTAGAGACTGAATCAGTATGAACCAATTCGTGCAGTAGCACGTGCATCAGGATTTCTATTCCTACTTTGGATCATCTTCCCTTCAATACAAACATTACAATATATTCCTATTTTTCACGTTGCCATGTTAAAAACTACACGTAACCCATAATTCCTCGATTCACTCTGATGAAGGGCTAACGCTCGAAACGTCAGCTTTTAGAATCTCTGTACAGTGGCCAATTTACATTATCAACTTCGTTGATAAAACCAAAATATTTGTATACTACTTCCCCACCAACGCTACACCACTGCTTCTTTAGAAACTACCCCCTTCATTCATTTGTTAAGATCACCAATCGCTTGACATGTACCTCCGCAAATGTCATTTATTGCATAACCTGTACATTATGCAATAAATTATAGATTGGCGAGACAGGTAGACGACTAGGTGACGGATTCCGCGAACACCTTTGCGATGTTGAGAAGAATGACAAGGATGCATCTAAGCCAGTGCTAGATTTCTTTCCCATATGAACCATGTGAGCGTTAGCCCTACTGATGGAAATGGGCCCACACAAGGACAGAGAAAAACTCTGACCAGGGTGGGAATTGAACCCACGACCTTCGAGTTAGATCTCCGCCACTCAATCGACATCTGTAAGAACTATAGTTGATGTAGTATGGCCGTGTAGCAGCATCGAGTGACAGAAAGCACGCGAAAAATGAAGCCTTCTTTATGTTTACGTGAGTTAACCTGATTTGAGCCTGCAATCCAGTTGAAAACCAGTACCTGATCAGCAGCCAACTTAAAGAAAAAGAGCTGATCTCGTTGAGCTTTCAGCTTGAGCCAGCGATATGGTCACGTGATACTGGTCAGAGGATACCTTGTTTTGACAGGTGTCAATTGATCAAAACATGGATGTCCAATGACTTACTTGACTTAAGCCTTTAGGTTTCCTGTGGAACATAGGGCTAACGCTGGGGCTATACGGCGTAGGGGCGCATCCCCCGGGTGGCAGATAGGGGAGCCCTCCCTTTGGGGGGTTGCACCTGAATAATACGGAATAGGGTGCCGCGGACCGACATAGCCTAGGAGAAGAACAACTCTGATTCCAAATCCCGGGTAGATGGAGCTCGATAACCTTGGTAGGCAGTCCATCTAGGAGAAGGAAAACTCTGATTCTAAACGACGGGTGGATGGAGCTAGTTAGCCTTGGTCGGCAATCCATCTACAAGAAGGAAAACTCAGACACCAAACCAACCGGCCCTCCAGGTCTGGGGGTTGGGCGCTGGGCTAACACCCCAGTCCCGGAAAACAGACTTGTTACAGAAACCAGATGTCCAATATCAAAGATGTATTCTGTAAACTAGAATGATACTGGTCACATTGGCATACATAGAGGGGTGGACGTACGTAGGTACGTACGGACGATCGATGACGTCATGGCTATAAAACCAAAATTTTTTCGCATCGATGGATTGCCATATTTTCTTAATTGTGGTGCTGCACTAAAAACATGTAGAAGTTCGTAATGGTTGACAATAGCTTACTTCAAGCTTGCGTTATCTTCTATTGTTATCCTTTTGTGTGATGCGTTGCGCTCAGAGAGTTAGACAAAACTTTTCAAGCACAAACTTATATTTCCATAGGAGTGAGAGAGCCTGTTATAATTTACTCGACCCGATCGGGGAATTAAGAGCCTTCTAAATCTTGGGATGGCTCGGTTTTCCAGACTTGTTCCACAAGATATGGGCGACTCCCAAATAGAAAGGACGGGGTGCTCGTAATAAATTTTAAAGAGAACCCCTACCAAGATGTACCAAGATGCTTTTGGGCGTGGCTTGAATTTTGTCCACGCCCAAGACGTACCAATTTTAAAACCCAAATCACTTTCATTATTTTTCACACTTTCATAATTTTTAATAGTGATAAAGACAATTGTTTTTTTAATAATAGATAAATAAATAAAAGATAAAGACAATAGACCTTATCACCGATACGGCTGCCACTTTGAATAATTTAAATTTACAGAATATTATGGGATTCCCAGGGGGCAAACAAACTCGCATCGCTGTGCTTGACATGTAAGTTGAGCGATAAAACTGTTCACTTTTTAGTCCAACGGTAAGTCATGGCTGATCAACAAGATGAAAACACAAAGGAGTTCAGTAGAGAGGAGTTGAATGTGTGGAACGTCGAGAAATTGCGAACATATTTGAAAAATTGTGGAATTGTTATCACCGGTGATACTCGTAAACGCGAGTTAGCAACAAAAGTTTTCTATGCTTCCTGGCTACAATTCTATTTGTGTAGCACTAAAGAACAAGAAGACGCCCAAATTGCTGCAAGAAGAAAGGAAAAACTGTTTATTGACGGCATTGCGCTTCCTTTCCAGGAGAACCTGGGAAATTGGGTGAAGGGAAGTTATTATTTCCCTGATATAACGATGACCGATCTAGAGGCTTACCTGCTGAAAAACAACGACAGAAAATCCCTGAAAGGAGGGAAAAATCTCTATGAAAGCGGACACATTAGTGATTTTGAGTATAATAACATATCGGACTGCCTGAAGTTTTGTTACGTTCGTGGAAAAGTTGTTCCCCAAACGAGAATCGGAGAAAGTCCCTACAATGTGCCTCAATACCAGTAATGGGGATATACATACAGGGGAATGTGGGTGCTTGGCCGGGTATGGAGAGAGCTGTAAACATGTATCTGCTTTATTACATTACATAGAATACGAGGTGAGAGTAGGAAACAATAAGACCTGTACCTCCATCCCACAACAATGGGGAAAAAAGACAAGTAAGCGAAAAAAAATTCACCATCCTGACAAGACTAAAAATATGAGAATTAAGAAAGCCAAAACTGGTTTTAAAACTCCTGAACATGGGAAGCGTCTAAGCAGAAGCTTATTTGACCCAAGAGCACCTGGTGACAGGTCTTCACACTTTGGCAATGAAGATTGGGAGAAATTAGCTGAGGCATCTAGTGGTAAATCTGCACTGTTATGCTTCATCAAGACTAATTATGTGGCCAAGAAAGCGCAAGAAGCTGAAGCAACTGGCTCTGTAAATTTGCCACAAATAATTCTAGAAATACTAGAAGAGATAAACAAGAACATTCCAGAACATTCAAGAAAAGTGCATTGCTCTTAAAGAGGTAATAAAAATAACACAAGAGGAAGCTGCTTTTGTTAGAAAGTCAAAAACAGGGCAATCTAAAGACTCCAAATGGAAAGAGTACAGAATTCGAAGAATTACTGCTTCAAAAGCGCATGATGTAATTGTTAAGTATGACTCACACATGGCAGTTAGAAATTAAACTACTGCTGAAAATCTTTACGCAGAGATCTGCGGCTACCTTCCTGAGGTTAAAAGTAAATCAGTTCAGTGCAGTACACAGACAGAGCCATTTACTTGCAACACATTTAATAAAACAATGAAAATGGAAATGAAACATAAGAACTTTAACTGTACGGAGTCTGGTGTAGTAGTCTCAGTGAACTACCCCTATATAGCAGCAAGTCCTGATGGTGTCTGCAAATGTGACTGCTGTCCAATCACCCTGTTTGAGTGCAAGTGCCCCTGGACACATAGAGGCAAGCCAGTGTCAGAGTACATTCAGGAGAAAGGAAGCTGCTTGGTTGCATCCAGCACCAGGGGAGAGGAGACAAATGTTGAACTGAACAGAAAACATAGATATTTCACTCAAGTGCAACATCAAATGTTTGTGTGTGAAACAAAAGAAGAGTACTTTTACCTATACACTACAATAGACACATTCACAGAGAAGATAGATTTTAATTTTAATTACTCAGCAAATGTGGCAAAATTTGAACATTTTTTTAATAATTACATATGTCCTGAGCTTTTCACTAAGAAAATGTTGTCTCAAGTGATTGTGAAATCAATTCTTAAAGACATAATTGATGCTTCCACTTGTGCTTATGACATATACATTCAAATGGCATCTGATATGGATGACAAAAATTGACTTATTCATTGACAAGAGGCGGCTGGAGGTTTGTGATTGCTGCAGCAGTGGCCCAAATTGTTGTGATGTTGAAATCGTCATAGTTTGTACTTTGTACCTGATCACGTGACTGGGAGTAAAGACACTTGAGTTCATGAATGAATGGCGTCGTGTTGCTTTTAGTTTACCTCGCCGATAATTCACTCAACATGGTGTCAGAAGCGGTTGTTTGAGTTTTTTTTGACGGGAAGATAGCTGGATAGCCGAGGCTCTCAGAAGAAAATACGGGAGAGTTCTTCGAGGTCATTCGAGCGACGCTACATATTTTCAAAAGAGAACGTAAGAAATTATTCGCTGCGACAGCCGACGAAACCCGGGAAGTAAGTGTACTACTGTTCCGGAGAAATCATGGCTAACAAAATTACTGCACCCGAAATGTTCGATTTCAAAAAGCCAGACGAGTGGGAGAAACGGATTCGTCGGTTTGGTAGATATCGGATGGCGTGTGATCTACAAAAGAAAAGCGAAGAAGTTCAAGTAAACACATTGCTCTACGCCATGGGCGATGCCGCCGACGATGTTATGACTACATTTATGTTTGGCGATGAGGGAGACAGACTAAAGTACGACAAGGTAAAGGAAAAGTTCGACCAGTATTTCCTGGTTAGGAGAAATGTCATTTATGAGCGAGCGAAATTCAACCAGCGAACCCAAGCTGACGAAACTGCTGAGGAATTCATCACGTCGCTTCATTGTTTGGCCGAGCATTGCAACTTTGGCGCCTTGAAAGAAGAAATGATTCGAGATCGTATTGTTGTTGGAGTTAAGGATGCTACTCTAAGTGAGAAGATGCAGTTGGAATCGACTTTGACTCTTGAAAAAGCTGTTAAAATGGCCAGGGAAAGCGAGTCAGTCAAGAAACAACAAGACGTCATTAGAAGTGGTCAGCGGTCGATGTCCACCGAAATCGATGCGATTGGAGCCAAATTCAGAGCAAAGTCAGAGAAGTTTCCACCAAAGAAAAGTGGAGGTGTCGCTTGTGCTAGAGATAAGTCAAAACCCAGTAGCTGTTTACGATGTGGATCATCTGCAGATCACTCTAGAGGAAATTGCCCTGCCATTAATTCTGTTTGTTTTAAATGTTCCAAGAAAGGACATTATGCCCGAGTTTGCCTGTCCCAGCAGGTTGGAGAAGTTGTAACCGAGGATCAGTTTTCTGAAGAGCTAGACACCAGTGTGTTTCTCGGGGAGATCAGTGAAGACAGCGTGCGTGCAAATCCCTGGAGAGCTGAAATTCTGGTAAATGGTGACCCAGTTAGTTTCAAGCTTGACAGTGGGGCTGATGTTTCTGTCATTTCAGAAAAGACTTATGATCTTTTGTCAGTTCAGGGGAAGCTTCTTCCGCCTGATAAGAAATTGTATGGCCCTTGCAAAGTACCACTGTTCTGCAAAGGTAAATTTACAGCATCCCTTACGCATAACCTGCAATGCTGTGCTGCCGAAATTTATGTGGTTCCTGGTCTTGAGCAGTCCTTGTTGGGAAGAAGTGCGTGTAGCCGGCTCGGGACAATTGCTAGAATCTCTGCTGTTGACGCCAAGAACAGCAACTACGAGAAGATGTTCCCTAGCTTGTTTCAGGGGTTAGGATGCATGGATGGGGTTTACGAGATCAGGCTGGATGATTCAGTTACCCCATTTAATTTGACTACACCAAGGCGTATTCCTATTCCTTTACTACCTAAAGTGAAGGAGGAACTCGGGCGAATGGAGCAAATGGGAGTGATAGAACAGATCGATCAACCTACCCAGTGGTGTTCTCCAATTGTTGTTGTACCCAAAAGGAATGGCAGTGTCAGAATTTGTGGTGACTTTGTCCAGTTAAATAAGGCTGTTCAGAGAGAGGTCCACCAAATGCCAACGACTGAACAAACTCTAGCCAAACTGTCTGGTGCTAAGATTATGTCTAAGCTGGATGCAAACAGTGGATTTTGGCAGAGAAAGTTAAGTGAGAATTCAAAGTTGGTTACCACTTTCATCACTCCATGGGGCAGGTACTGTTTCACAAGATTACCCTTCGGTATTTCTTCGGCGCCCGAGCACTTCCAAAAAGCGATGCAGAGGATCCTCGAAGGGTTAGATGGGGTGGAGTGTCAAGTCGATGACATCTTGGTGTTTGGAGAGACTCAAGAGCAGCATGATAAGAGATTGATTGCAGTACTGGAGAGGTTAGCAGATGCTAATGTTACCCTTAACCTGGAGAAGTGCAAGTTCTCAACAGATAAAGTGGAATTTCTGGGGCACGTGATAGGCAAAGATGGAGTGCAAATCGACCCCACTAAGGTGGAAGCTGTCACACAGATGGGGGAACCAACTGACATTGCACAATTAAGGCGGTTCCTTGGCATGGTCAATCAAGTAGGGAAGTACATCCCAAACCTGGCTGACATTACAAAGCCACTGAGAGATCTTCTGAGTAAGAACAATGCATGGCTGTGGACTGAGGCTCAGCAGAAAGCATTTGATGACGTAAAGAAAGCACTAGTCTCTGCGCCAACACTAGCCCTCTATGATCCAGCCAAAGAGACAAGGGTATCATCGGATGCTTCCTCATTTGGTCTTGGCGCAGTTCTCACGCAAGCCCAAGAGGATGGCGGTTGGAAACCTGTTGCATACATATCAAGGTCATTGACGCCAACAGAACAGAGGTACGCCCAAGTCGAGAAGGAAGCCCTAGCAGTGACTTGGGCATGCGAAAGGTTATCGGACTACCTCATCGGTAAGCCATTTCATATTGAAACTGATCACAAGCCATTAGTTCCTCTCCTGGGGTCAAAGAACTTAAATGAAATGCCACCAAGAATTCAGCGTCTTTGAATGAGGCTGCTCAGATTTCAGTATTCCATCTCCCATGTTCCAGGCAAGAGTTTGACGACAGCAGATACCCTCTCAAGAGCTCCGGTAAACCAGGAGCGGCAGTGGGGCTTACAAGAAGAAGAAATAGCCCTGTATGCGCACAGTGTTCTAAGTGAAATTCCAGCCAGTGATAGACGATTGGAAGAGATAAGGGAGCGCCAGGAGGAGGATGAAGTGTGCCAACAGCTCGCAGTCTACTGCCAAATTGGCTGGCCAGAAAAAGATAGAGTTCCGGAGGCACTGAAAGGCTATTGGAGTGAGAGAGGAGAAATTACCTTAGTTCGTGGATTACTTCTTAAGGCTTCCAGAGTTATCATACCATCCTGCATGAGGATAGAGATTCTTGATCGTTTGCATGAAGGGCATCAGGGTATCACAAAATGTCGCAGCCGTGCCAAGATGTCTGTGTGGTGGCCAGGCCTTAGTAGGCAGATTGAGGATATGGTTCAGGGATGCCGCAAATGTGCAGAACATCGAACTTTCCGAGCGGAACCCCTTATTTCCTCAGTGGTTCCAGACAGACCATGGCAGATCATCGGAACGGATTTGCTTCAGCTAAAAGGCCGTACCTATTTGCTTGTCGTGGATTACTTCAGCCGATACATTGAGCTGGCCTTGCTTTCATCATCCCAGACTACACAAGATGTTATTCAGGCACTGAAATCTATGTTTGCGAGACATGGAATCCCAGACTCTGTCAGATCTGACAATGGTCCTCAGTATAGTTCAGCTGAATTCATCAAATTTGCAAAGGAATGGGGATTTGCAAGTGTAACAAGTAGTCCAAAGCACCCCCAATCAAATGGGATGGCTGAACGTGCGGTACAGACTGCAAAGAGTGTCCTGAAGAAGGAGGATGATCCTGCTAAGGCATTGCTTGCATATCGCTCAACACCATTAGAGAATGGTTACAGTCCAGCTGAGCTTCTGTTTGGTCGAAAGATAAGATCCAGAGTTCCACTTGCTTCGTTGGAGCTGAAACCAAGCTGGCCTGATTTGTCTATAGTCCGAGGTAAAGAGGAGGTTCGAAAGCAAAAGCAAAAGGCTTACTTTGATTCTCATCATGGTGCAAGAGATCTTGAGAAGATTCCTGTGGGTACTGAGGTTTGGGTTCAAGACATGAAAGTTCCAGCGACTGTGACTCGAGAGGCAGAGACACCTCGTTCATACATTGTTAGCAGCCCCAGAGGAACTATAAGAAGGAACCGAAGGACCTTACTCCGCTGCACCCTAGCAGTTCAGATTTGAGCAAGCAAGGTCCTAGCAGTCGTGCTTCGAGCGAGCAAGTTCCGGAGGCGATCAAGTTGGATGTTCCAGCAGCTGCCTGTGCAGCGGATACAACCACAACAAGATCTGGGCGTGTAGTCAGGGCTCCCAGAAGATTGGACTTGTGACTGAGCCAGATAAATTCATGAACTGAACGATACGATCTTTAAGTTTACAAAGTTTATGTTATAACTTAAACCAAACTTTATTACCTTCATGTTTAGTAGTTTTGGTTACTCCTTGTAGTTTTTAGGGGGAGATGTTGTGATGTTGAAATCGTCATAGTTTGTACTTTGTACCTGATCACGTGACTGGGAGTAAAGACACTTGAGTTCATGAATGAATGGCGTCGTGTTGCTT
>NC_090891.1:15911921-15924421 GCF_036669925.1 Montipora capricornis | reverse complement strand
TGAGGTTGACAGTGGCATACAGAAATATCGTCGGAGTGTGCAACTATTGACTATTAACATTCTTGTCTTATTGTGAAAGCTTGGTTACTGATGAGGTTGACAGTGGCATACAGACATATCGTCGGAGTGTGCAACTATTGACTTTAAACATTTTTGTCCTATTGTAAAAGCTTCGATACTAATGTGGTTGATAGTGGCATCCAGATGTGTCGTCGGAGTGTGCAACTATTGACTTTAAACATTCTTGTCTTATTGTAAAAGCTTTGTTACTAAAGAGGTTGATAGTGGCATCCAGACGTATCGTCGGAGTGTGCAACTATTGACTTTTAACATTCTTGTCCTATCGTAAAAGCTTGGTTACTAATGAGGTTGATAGTGGCATCCAGATGTGTCGTCGGAGTGTGCAACTATTGACTTTTAACATTCTTGTCCTATTGTAAAAGCTTGGTTACTAATGAGGTTGATAGTGGCATCCAGATGTGTCGTCGGAGTGTGCAACTATTGACTTTAAACATTCTTGTCTTATTGTAAAAGCTTTGTTACTAAAGAGGTTGATAGTGGCATCCAGACGTATCGTCAGAGTGTGCAACTAATGACTTTTAACGTTCTTGTCCTATCGTAAAAGCTTGGTTACTAATGAGGTTTATAGTGGCATCCAGACGTATCGTCGGAGTGTGCAACTATTGACTTTTAACATTCTTGTCCTATCGTAAAAGCTTGATTACTAATGAGGTTTATAGTGGCATACAGACATATCGTCGGAGTGTGCAACTATTGACTTTTAACATTCTTGTCTTATTGTAAAAGCTTGGTTACTAATGAGGTTGACAGTGGCATCCAGACGTGTCGTCGGAGTGTGCAACTACTGACTTTTAACATTCTTGTCGTATTATAAAACCTTGGTTACCAATGCGGCTGACAGTGGCATCCAGACATATCATCAGAGTGTCCAACTGTTGACTTTAAACAGCCCTATCCTGATGTAACAACTTGGTTACTAATGATAATGTCTGAAATATTGGTTTAAGTTACTAATATTCATTAAGGCTTTTTGCCCACCTGTACTGCATCAAATCGAGAATAGCTTTTGGTAGCACTAATTTTGAATTGGAGATATCTGTTTGCCGTAGAGTTCAGGTTTGGGGCCGTTGTACTGATTAAAAAATTGGTGTTCAACACATCCTACAAAAAGATTGGCATAGCTAGGTCCCATTCTTGTGCCCATCGCTACACCATTAATTTGTTTGTAATAGTTCCCGGCGAATGAAAAACAGTTAAGCGTTAAAACTAGTTCGGGAAGGCGGAGGAGCGTTTCCGAGCTAGGAAATTTCGGAAACTTCATTGGCTTTTCTAGATATCAAAGTTTCTATTAGAGGCAACGTGCTATGTACTAGTGTGCACTACAAACCTACTGATTCACACAGTTATTTGTTGTATTCATCGTCACATCCATCACATGTCAAGAACTCCATCCCTTATTCTCAATATTCTCAAGAAGCGCGTTCAAAACTAACGAGCAACCTGGCACTTTCAAATGCGCGGGCTCACAACGCAAAACTTGTCTTTACATTGTTAACACTAGCAAGATATCGGGACCTAAGCGATCTGTTAAGATCACCAATCGTTTCACATGTACCTCCGCAAATGTCATTTATTGCATAACCTGTACGTTATGCAATAAATTATACATTGGTGAGACAGGTAGACGACTAGGTGACCGATTCCGCGAACACCTTCGCGATGTTCAGAAGTATGACAACGATGCATCCAACCCACTCCCTCGCCATTTTAATCTGCCTAAACACTCCAAAAAACACATGGCTATCTGCAGTCTTTCCCTACATCTAGGTATGACGGAAAGCCGCAAGAATCTGGAACAAAAATTTATCTTTCAAATCGGCACCCTTAATCCTCACGGTATTAACGAACGCTTTTCATTTAACTATATATATTTTTCACGTTGCCATGTTACCACCAATAGCGTAGCTCCTACTCTACTATAAAAACTACACGTAACCCATAATCCCTCAATTCGCTCTGACGAAGGGCTAACGCTCGAAACGTCAGCTTTTAGAATCTCTGTATGGTGGCCAATTTACATTATCAACTTCGTTGATAAAACCAAATTTTTGTATACTACTTCCCCACCGACGCAGCACCACAGTTTCTTTACAAACTACCCCTTCAAGCAATACAACATTTGCCGATGAAAACGAAATGAGGTGTCCCAAAAAAGGAAGACCCGAAGACCCCGAAAAAGTAACCCAAAACCCTCAATTTGGCTAACCGTAGGCCTAAAGTTGGATTTTTGAGTTACCTCATGCGAAGTTCAAGTCCTTCATTCCCTACAAGCTGTTTCAAAGTGAAAGCTGGGCGATCCGCCATATTTAGCGGGGTAACCACTCTCAAGGTGTTGCCGGACATCTTTATTTCCCGTCGGATGTACATGGCGCTGTTACACTCTAGGTCTAAAAACCAACTTTAGGCCTAGGGTTGAACGTTTTGAGTTACTTTTTTCGAGTTTTCAGGGTTTTTATAATGTACTTTTTGAAGCAGTATTACGAAATAGCGAGAAATTAAAAAAAAAAAACCCAACAACAAATACCAGTAATCTCGTAATCTGATTGACTAATTAAGAGTCTTGACAATGCTATTCGCTTCATTTTGGGAAATAAACCAATCTTATTGCTAGCAAGTTTTTGACAACGTTTGCTCTTTCTTTTTCTGATCTTGGGCACGCTCTGAAACAAACATTTACTTTGACGTTGAATGAATAAACTCGAATTCCAAACTCGAACCTGCCTTCCTCCTTGACTACTGTGGTAAAAAAGAAATAGAATGTAGTTCAGAGGTGTCTGTACTCTTATCGACAACGATATTCGTCATCACAGGTCAACATTGTGACCACTGCGATGAATATCGTTGTCGATAGGAGTACAGACAACGCTGAACCACAATATTCGATTTATTATGCTACCGAGCAAAATTAAAGACGAAGACGTGGTTTAGCTGCATATAATTTGGCAAGTGTTTAAATTGATTTACGCATTGGTGTAGTTCCTTGAGTTTACATCTAAAAAGCGAGATTTTTTTTGCGGATTGTAATTCCTAATGTCATTTAGGTTCTGCAAGTTTTTAATACGTGGCATTTAGACCAACCAAGTAATTAAAAATGAAACCGTGGTTTAGTTGCGTCGAAATATATAATTGACGGGAAAAGTAATGATTGTATGTACCGGCGTATTAAAACTACAAAGGTAACGAAGAGCATTAAGAAAATGTTGCTTCCCGATTTGTTTTATCTCCTGAAGTCGCGATCCACAGTTGAGAATTTCACTCAAGTCAAATCAGGACGTTTGTCTGATGGCATGAGAGACTTGTTGAGAGTGGTGACAGAGATTAGATACTCCATTACTTTTAGATAGAAGCATGAAATTGTCTTAGATTCCTTTTGGAAGAGTCAAAGTTCCCCTCAGTTTGGCACCCGAGTTAAACAAAGGCGAAAGGCAGAGAACAAAAAGTGACATTTTTCCCTTTGGATACACGCTTACGCGTGTAAGTGTAAGTGTATTAGTATTCGCATAATTTTTATTATCTCGCAGCTTTTCTCAACTGTCAACCCTTTGTCGTTGCTATGTAAATTCCTTTCTTTGGACAAAATATAAAACCCGAAAACCAACAACCATATGAGTCTCTAATATAAAGATCCTGAGTCACGTCCAAACGTGGTACGAACGTCACTTAACAATTAACATGTACAGTAATAACCACGTGCACCGTACAGAATAGCTCTGTTGTCTTCCATCGTTAAAGCTCTAATTCTCATGTCTGCTGAGTGAAATAAACGTCAACCAATTTCGTTAACAAGACATTTGCTGACAGCTTGAAGGCAGACTTTAACGCCTTGGGCTTTCAAAGTGTTACATTCACCACTGTACCGAGTTTCAAGTATGAAAGGAATGTGGGGACAAAAACCCGCAATTCCATCAGGATACTTCCAGATAGACCCCGCTGCATCTCGTCGTGCCATAGTTTTGCAACCACAGAAGACCCAATTTCCTCTACAGCAAACCCAAGAGTTGAACATAATGGGCATTCATCAACAGAATTCAGTTACATTAACTATGACAATCATACCCAAACATAGGTGTAAGTTTTCCCTAGCTTACTAATATTGATAAATAGACCATTTTAAAGTTGCTGTTCGCCTCTGTTTCGAAGCGAGTCCTAGTGTTCAATCATGCAAATGGAAGGAGGTTTGTATTTTCATGCAAATCAAACTCATTTCCATTTGAATGGTTGAGCACTAGGACTTGCTCTGAGACAGAGGTAAACAGCAGCTTGAAAATGGCCTATTGGTGGTTGAAGTTGTGTTGTGGTACAGGGTGTACTTAGACATGTTTCCTCATGTATTAATTCCTCAAGGAATTTTGCCAATGGAAGGAACAATGATATCATGAAGTTAACTTCTATTGTTGTTGTTAGAATCATGTTGGTTGACATCGCTTTTGGTAAATGACACATTCAAATGATGCCGTTGTAAGAGCAAGATCAAATTAAAATTATTATAGAAACTGTTTGGTTGTTAAAGGACCGTGTTCATTCCACAGGCATTGTGTGCTGAGGATCAGTTTTCATCTAATGAAAATCCCGCCAAAGCTGGCATCCTTCCTATCACTTTGCTACAATAAGCAATGCAAAGTTTTCAATACCAAAACACAGGGTTTTCATTTGAGGCCGGAGGCCGGACGTTTTGTCCGGTCATTTGCCATTCCACGTCCAGTACTTTGAGATCAATATTGGCGATTTTTTTTCACTACTGTATTATATATTTTTCTTACTAAGGCATCTCATGAACATACTGACTAGAGGATAACAGAATAATCAATTACATTCTTCAAAACGGCCATATAACTCTTTTTTCTTTGCTTATTGAGCAGCGGGATATTTTATTGGTTTCCCCTCTTCATTTAAACAGAATTGAAGTGACTATTTCGTTCTCATTCCTGCTCGGCCAAGTCTTGAGGGAAATCCCCAGGCAAAACACGCAACTTGTGTTAGTCAAACTGTTGAAAGAATGAAGAGGATAAGCGAGTGATTCGTCCCGACGGCCAAGAGAAAACAAGGTAAGTTGAAGGGCATGATTATTCTGAATGAGTGTTTCACTGTACTGCGCTGTGAGCAGTAAAAATGGTAATGTTCTCCTGACCGAAGAAAACAAAACAATGTCTCACGGCTGCCCTTTGCTAATCAGATCACTATTTACGAGGTTAAGTTTATATTTCCCTTATCCAACAATCAAAATACGACTTGGACTTTGAAATAGAGAAAAACTGAAAGATTTTATCTTAAGACAAACGAAAAAAATAACACAGGCGATCTCAAAAGTGATACCCTGGGTACCAGAGGTTTTTTCTCACGGACCGATGATACTTCGCTTCGGTGGTCACGCGGGTCAAACAAAGACTTAACCAAAACCGGAAACCGGAACTAAAATTACTCACCTAGTTTCACGCACGAAAGGATTTCATTCATGGATGTCGATTTTATCATCGACAGACGCTGGCTCATAAAATCCTTGATAATGTCAACTTTGAACACAGACAACAGTGATCAATAAGTAGAAATGAATTGACAAAAATATTGGTGTCTTTAGGGGAAATTCTAACGCAAGCAACCATACATGAAGAAAGCCTGTCTGAGGCAACAAACTGTGATCCAATGCCTGCAAGTAGTAATGAGAGTGAAAAGCCAAGTTGTTCCTCTTCAAATACTACTTTCCGAAAGAGTCCTCAAACAAGTAAAGGACCTTCTCAATCTTCTTGCGATAAAGAAAGGGAGACAACTATGTTGAACAACACTTTCCCTGACGTAGATGTGCACCAGCAAAACCTGTGTGGTATTAAACACACCTGTGAACTTGTATATAATGTCGAATCCCCAACTGAAAAGGTTTCAAAATTCCAGCATTCTATGCTTAGTAGACCAGAAGCATATGATCCTGAAACGGGGATTTGGTGGCTTGTTTTTCAAGCAAATGAGGGTATGTTTTGCCTTCTTTGTAAAAAACATGACACTCACAATGCTAAAAACAAAACGAAATACTTTAACAAAATCCCAGAAATAAGATTCAAGCCTGAGACAATCAGAGTACATGCTGATTCTCCTCAACACAAACTAGACATACAATTAGAGATGCTACAGCGAGGATCAGAGTTTCAGAAGCAATTAGATGACAAGAAAAAGAACAAGGGAAAAGAGTGCAAGAAAATTTTCGAAGTTGTTTATTGGCTAGCTAAAGAAGAGTTGCCAAACAGAAAGTTGTCCTCGGTTCTTGAGATGATAAAGAAGATTTCTGGAGTTGATCTGAAACGTCCCCTACTCGTCAAAGGGAATTGAAAGAGAGCTGTTTTTAACTCTTGCACAGGTTTTCAAAGAAAAGATTAAAGAAAAGATTGGTAATGGCGTTTATGGCATCCTCATTGATGAGGTCACCGACATCTCTTTGATGCAGCAGCTTGTAACTTTTATCCAGTATTATGACAGTCAAAGCTGTACCACCACCACCAGTTTCCTTGCAATATCAAACACACTGAAAGCCAACAACTCGGCAGATGCGCCACAGATCAAAAAAGTACTCCTCGAACAGTTGCAATCCGTTGGGTTAGAAGTACAAACCATGCGCAGCTTTGTCTCTGACGGTGCATCTGTTATGACTGGGGCCAGAAACGGGGTGGCAAAGCTTTTAAAAGATGAGAACCCATTGATCCTGTCTTTCCACTGCTTAGCACACAAACTTGCTCTTGCTTGTGCTAGCTCTGCAGATACCCTTGACTACATTGCCTACTGTGAACTACAGTTGAACCAGTTGTGGAAGCTGTTCTGCAAAGCGCACTGCAACGTATCTTAAAGTGCAAGAGAGCACAAAGAATCTTACACTAAATTCGGCGGGAAGGAACCAGGTAGCAAAAAAGCTGAAGAAGGCTTGTTGTACACGCTGGTTGTCGTTAGATAAATCGGTAGAGGCGGTATTTACGGATTTCTGCGCAATAATCGAAACGCTGGAGCAGCTTAAAACTGAACCAACGGGATCAGCAGCGGATGGTCTCCTGAAAAGAATGAAAAAGGTGATATTCATCGGCACCATTTACATCCTCCACGATGTCTTGCCAGTATTATCACAATTAAGCAAGCGTTTTCAACGAGGAAACGTAAACTTCTCACACCTGCTTCCTGCAATCAAGGCCACACATGCAAAACTAAACAGGCTTAAAGAGGACAAGGAATGTTTGAAAAAGCTGCAGAACGACCTCGCTCAGAATGGAAGGCTTAACCGTTGTGGTTTAATGCTTTCAGACAACAAGATGCAAGAGCTGTGTTCTCTCATGAACCGCTACATTGTGGCCCTGCAAGACAACATCAACCATCGCTTTGAACCCACTTTACCCCAAGTTAGCGCCTTTTCCATCTTCGACATCGCTGATCTTCCAAATGAAAGTGACCCGGGATTTGAAGACTATGGCCAGGAAGAAATAAAAATCATCAGTAACCACTTCTATGGAACAAAAAAAGAAGAGGAAAGAAAATGAAGTCTGCAAAATTACTCGCACAATGGGAGAATTTCAAGTTTGAAATGGTTGCTTGGAAGAAACAAGTGCCGCAAACTCTGTTGCAGCCGAATGACAGAAGCCCTTAAGATACCAACATTCTCACCACAACAGACTGGACCTTACAAAGGTTGCTTGCGCGGCGCAAGACCTACCAGGATACCTATTCAGAACTTCTTATGGTGGCGGAAGCTGCATGGACGATGCCCCTAAGCAATTGTTGGCCTGAAAGAGGTGGAAGTGCTATTAAACCCATCAAGACAAGAATGGGAAGTCGACTCACTGATGACATGCTAAATGCACTTATGCATGTGAGCATCAACGGCCCATCGTTTGGGACAGAGGAGTGTACTGACATAGTCCAAAGGGCGGCAGAAATCTGGTTGTCCGCAAAAAACAGACGTAAACCTTGTTCACCAAAGGAAAGCAAGGTACTCATTATTTTGACACAACCTTGTAAAATAACGGTACATTTTTCCTGAATAGTGATGCAGTGTATTGTATGGTCATATGCTCACAACAATACGGTTTAAATTTTGCAGGTGCCTGAAGTTGCGTTGGTCAGTGAAACACGTGCTTCAGAAGGAGAGAGGCAATGAAAGTGAAGAGGCTGTAGATGAAATTGAAGACCACGAGGTTGATGCTGATGCTCGCACTGAAGAGGTCAGTTACACGACTACAGCTATTCACGTAAAGAGTCATTACCTAATCGCTTTTTTGCGAGCTTCAAAAGTGTTTTAACTGAACCAAGCGGCTGCTAAAACTTAAAAGATCTGAGTGCTTACTCGGTTGCTATTCATTTCTTTCTCTCACAGGAGGTAGAAATAGCCACAGCTGCTCTTGGGCTTTGCGAGGTGGACTGTGACACAGACAGTGATGATTCAGCTTTTGGCTCGGACCTTGATGAATAGACTACACTTTTGATGAATGGACTACAACCCAAGTTACCAAACATCTTTTTTGAAAACCAAATAAATTCGCAATGATAAGCCAATGAAAATTCTGTTGTTGCCATTCTCCCTCCCCCTCCCCCTACCACTACCAACTGACCATTTTCATTCAGTAATTTACGTTTTAAAGAGAATTTTAGTGAGCGCCAGCATTGCCTAGGAAACTGTTTCCTTGGTTCCAGAAACGCTGGAAATGGAGTATTCTATCTTAAGAATTTCCTGGGGGAGCATGCCCCCAGACCCCCTCGCGCTCGTGAGGCGCCTTACGACGCCAAGAAAACATTCACGTCCGGTGCTTTCAGAAGTATGTCCACTACTTTACAAAACAGTTGAAAACCCTGTAAACAAATTGCCCAAAAGCCTGTTGGTTGAAGGTGGTCTTTTATATCAGAACTGATGCACATCCAATTCTTAACTACCTGGATACATTAATCTCTGAAGCTTGAGTTGGTGTGACAAGAAAGGACTAACATCACAGACACCCTCATTTGCATGAAATTGGAATTACCAACAGGTAAACCACTACTTGAGCTAAGACAGCTTGAGGTGTTCCTGAAGAGAGTCCAGTGTACCGAGACACTTATGTCCAGAATTGAACCTAATTAGATGCAAGCCGAATTTTGGCATCCAACACAAAGTGTCCCATTAAGTCTAAACATTTTTTATCTTCTTAAAGCAATAAGGTAAACATTCGGGTTATTTTTCTAAAGTTAGCATAAAAACTATGGTTGTTTGTCTTTACTTAAGGACAAGAGTTTAGGGGACACTTAATGATGTTAATTGTCTGTAATGTTAGACTTGAGTGGTGTTGAAGTTGGGGTGAAGAGCATGGGGACACCTTGTGACAGTGTGCATCTAATTAGGGTCAATCCTGGGCATCACTTTTTAGCTTTTCTCTTTCCACATGTTAACACTAAGGAGCAAAATATGATGACCACTAAAGGCGATATGTAGCAAAATATGATGACCACTGAATTTGCCTCCTATCTTCTTTAAAAACACAGCTTATGAGAGAATCCTATGGCTGATTTTGCAGTAGGGTATAGACCCATTGTTCAGCAGTGGAACAATAATCTCAACTGGCCAAAACATATTGCCCATTGTTGTAATATTGACACCTTTGGGGATCCCCTTAGGAGCCCCTGAGTGACTTACATGGACACCTCGAAAACGGAAAACCATGTGCGTTGTGTTGGCACTTTTAAAAGGGGACACGAACATCTTAGAACCAATAGTTGTTACTAGTCGTTGAGTTTAGTATTGCTTGATTGAATGATATCATAACATGGTGTCAGAAGCGGTGTCCTGCCCTGCCGAATTGTGAGATGCGTTGACGGAAAAGCAAGTTTCCTGTGAGTTGTATTTTTGTATCTTGTATAATGGCCGAACAAGATTCTCGAATGGCTGGTCCACTGCTTTTAGACGCAAATGCTGATGAGAACTGGAGGAAATTTTTTATGCAATTTGAGATTTACCTTGTTGCGAAGGGCAAAGATGCTAAAGCGGACAAACTGAAGGTAAACTTGCTGTTACATTGTGCTGGGCCAGAAGCTATCGAAGAGTACAGTCACTTTGTGTTTACCGATGAAGAAGACAAAGACTGCTATCAAGGTGTCTGTCGCAAATTCGAGGAATTGTGCCAGGGTGCTAGAAATGTAATTTATGAGCGACTGGTGTTCAATCAGCGAAATCAGAAGGAAGGGGAGAGGATTGACAATTTCATCAGTGAACTGAAAAGACTGTCTTTAACATGTGAATTTAGCGACCTCCGTGATTCACTCATTCGTGATTGTATTGTCGGAGGAGTTTTGTCAGACGAATTGTGAGGTGAGCTGCTAAAGAAACCAGATTTAACGCTGCAAACTGCTCATGACTATTGTCGTACATTCGAGGCAGCCGAACAACAGAAATACAGGTTCAATACACCAACAGAGGCGGGCTCTGAACGGTCACTTCACCCTCTCAAGAAAGTCAAGGTTCAAGAAAAGACACCTGCTCGTAACTGTAAGTTTTGTGGTTACAAGCACCCATTTACTCAGCCACCTCGCTGCCCAGCTCTTGGAAAGAAATGCAACAAGTGTAAGAAGGAACGACACTTTGCACAAGTGTGCAAAGAATTAAGTGCTGAAGGTTCACGACTTGCAGCTGTGGAGCATGACCCTCCAACGACTCACGATGTGCACACTTATTTTGAATCACTTGAGCTGGATAGTGTCTCCGGCACTCGAAAGAAATCTAGGACTTTGATTACTGTCAAAATTGCTGGGAAGAATGTACAGATCAAGGCAGATACTGGTGCAGAAGCTACAGTCATTCCCTATGAGCTGTACAAGGAGATCACAAGCAAACCTCTTCAGAAAATTAAGTAACCTTTGAAGGGGTGGCTTGCACCTAAACCCATCCATCCAAAGGGCTCTGTGAGGCTTCCAACTCAATATGGGAGTCGTGAACTTAACCTGTTGTATCTTGTTGTTGATGGAAATTTTACACCACAGCTGGGTTGTGATGCTTGTTTAGACTTAGAAGTCCTTGAGTTTATGAACGTTGAACTGATAACTACTGCAGAGTCAAAACAACCAGAGCAAGAACTGCCAAGTTTCTTTCAAACCGATCCTGTGTTGCAGGACTATAATGGTTGTTTTTAGTGATAAACCTGGCAAGCTACCGAACAAAGTACATTTGGAAGTTGACCTGTCAGTTCCTCCAGTGGTACATCCTCCCAGAAAAATTCCAATTGCACTTCTTGAACCAGCACGAGAGAAGCTCACAGAGATGGAAGAAGATGGAATTATTGTAAAAGAAGAGGAACACACCCCTTGGGTTTTTTTTAATGCTAGTGATTGACAAACGGAAAGTGAAAGAAAAGAACACTCCACTCTCGAAGAATGATGTTCGAATTTGTATTGACCCGAGGGACCTAAACAAAGCTCTTAAGAGGCCACACTATCCAATGGTTTCTGTAGAGGAGGTTGCCAAGCAATTATCGGGTGCAAAGAGTTTCATGTCCCTGGATGCTTGCAGTGGATACTGGCAGCTCCCGGTGGACGATGAAAGCTCAAAGCTCTTAACATTCAATACCCCCTGGGGACGATATCGATTTACAAGGCTCTCTTTTGGCATCTCTTCGGCCCCTGAAATCTACCAAAAGCAGATGGACACACTCTTTGAAGGGGTTTCTGTGGAGATCATAGTGGATGATTTCTTGATACATGGTAAAGATCAAATCGACACTGATCAGAAATTGAGAAGAGTACTGGCTAGAAGCAGAGAAGTAGGATTGAAGTTCAATCAAAAGAAAGTGAAACTTCGTGTTCCTGAAGGGAGCTATGTTGGACATGTGTTCTCTGCCGAAGGATTGAAACCTGACCCTGATAAAATCTGTGCGATCAGTGAGATGCCTCCTCCTTCTGACAAAGAAGGTGTACTTCGAAAACTAGGAACTGTCAATTACCTAGACAAGTTCATTGAACACAAAGCTGATCTACAAGAGCCAATTTCACAGCTTACGCAAAAAGATGTGGCATTTGTGTGGGAGAAACCACAGCAAGAGGCTTTGATAAGCTCAAGTCTGTCATCACTAGTGCACCAGTGTTAGCATACTTTAATAACAGCAAACAGACGGTGCTGAAAGTGTTGATGCCAGCAGCACAGGCCTTGGTGCGGTGATCATGCAGGAGGGCAAACCAGTTGCCTTCAGTTCGAAGACATTGACTCCCTCAGAGAAGATGTACACGAATATTGAAAGAGAGCTGTTGGCGATTGCATGGGGAGCGCAAAAGTGTCACACATATGTGTATGGGCGCAGAGTTTTTGTTGAGACAGACCACAAACCGCTAGAGTCAATCTTTCAGAAAACACTGAATGAGGCCCCTCCCAGGTTACAGAGGATGTTGCTCAAACTTACCAAGTATGACCTTGTGGTGCGTTATGTTCCCGGAAAACA
>NC_090891.1:15876921-15896921 GCF_036669925.1 Montipora capricornis | reverse complement strand
TTCAGCGAAAGGTGTAACATCCTCATAAACCAGCTCACTAGATCTTTCACTAAAAACACTATGAAAGAATTTATTGAATAAATCAGCTTTGTCTTTTGGTGTAAAGGCAGATTGACCATCATATTCAACACAGCTGGGAATACTAGCATTACCAGTGCGTCATTTTACGAATGACCAAAATGTTTTCGGCTTGGAAGGCAAAGATGCTGTTAGATTAGCAACATAACTCCTGTACGCTTTGTTCAAACTATCTTTCACCTTATTGCTAAAGGACTTGTATTCAGCCCATTTGACAGGGTCACTTGAGGATTTTGCTTTCTTCCACAAACGCCGTTTCTTCAAAACTAGGGTTCTTAATTCAGAATTAAACCATGGTACATTCCTTTTGTGCTTCAGCGACCTTGTTGGAATATTACGTTCAACTGCCTCTATAAATAGAGCTCTCCATGCATCCCAAACATCATTTATATCATCCAGTAAGAAAGCAGTATTCCAAGGTATATTTGAGAAATCATCTCGCAGATTATTCCAATTGGCAGCGCCAAAGTTATAAACTATCCTAGGACTTTGATTTGGTCGTAAGATTTTGAGCCTCAAATTAAATTCAATGGAGTTATGAGTCAACATTACTTTCTCTAACAATGGCACATTGTCAACTTCGATGTGGATTTCCTACAGAAGGCTCAGATTGAAAAACAAAAGAAATAGAGTGCCAAGATTCCCTTTATTCTTTTGCTGCCAAATTGAAAACACAACAAAAGGGATGCCATAGTAAGGATACAAAAATTGAAACAAATGAAACCTCTTAAGTGACTACGCTGAACTGATTCTCCACATTTTGGGTCCACAATGTTCTAGAATAGGTGGGGCAAATCTATGCAACAAGCATTTAAAATTCTGACTGAAAGATATAGTATAGTATAGTAACTATATTTAGCCAGGGTAGCCCATTCAGCTACGAGGCTGGTATTCATAGGGGCCCTCGGAAATAAAGGGATTTACAATAAAATAATCGAAAATTATTTACACCCAATCCTAAAAACAAAGCTGATTTCTTTGACTGTAAAAATACTTTGTCCCAAATAAGAAAGAGCAATATTACAAGAAAGGTCTTGTTAGCTCTGTTAACTAGAAATATAGTGAGAAATCCTGAGATCTAAGAAAAAAACCTGCCAAATTTCTTTTAGTTCTTCAAGACAAATGGCTTTCTTACATACAACCAGAAATTCAGCAAAGTGGAAATCAAATTTATTGCTTATGTCCATATTACAGCAAATCTGAAACAAGCAAAAGGTGTTTCATTTTTTTTCTACATAAAGGTTGCCTCTTAATGGTTGTCAATAATCAAAGGACATTTACAGCTTTCATTGATGCTTTGTAAAAAGTCACGTTCTTAAATGTTTTCTTGTCAAACCTAGATTCAATAAGAGGTGAACAAACTGGTAAAAATACAGGAATTACATTGCTACAATCTAAGACATAATTGTTGGGACAGTGTTCGCTCTTTCCCCCCTCAATGTTGACAAAAGTCGGAACGGTATAAATACTTAGTTGCTCAGGCGAGAAAAAATTGTTTCTAAGGCAACATTGAGGGGGGAGAGGAAGCAGGCATTATTCGTAAGTTAAAATCGAAGTGCGTCTCAAGTGTCCCAACTAATTATGTCTTAGATTGTCTACGTCATTGGGTGTGAACAGGTAAGAACAGATTTCATTGATAACAGTCGAGAAAGTGCCGGATGGATATTTTTGGGGTCCTGGAAGAAATTAAACATGTACTGATTTATAGCACATAATTTTACAGCTATATAAAGCTTTCAGCCATCCTGCTTTTTCGTAAAAAATATCCTGACAACAATAGAGTGTTCTCGATTGTTCAATTCTCTGATATGAACAGTGGTTCAACAGCCATGGTGTTTAAAAGTCCGATTGATGGCGTGACAAGGGCCCGTGCGTTTTATTTATGTCGTTTAAAGGGATTCTCCGTTCGAAAAGTGGCCGAAATTTGTAACATCTCAAGGGGAAGTGTTTGTAGGATAGCAAAGGAAAAGCTGTTGAGGAGGTCAATACCCAAAACTATTTTCAAAAGGGGACCCAAATTTAAATTAAGCGAACGGCAACAGAGGCTACTGATAAGAGCTATAAAGGTCCTCAGAAATAGAGAGGGAAACTTCACATGCAAGAGGCTTATGCAGGAAGCAGGAATCAAACAAGAAAAAGTCTCGGAAAGAACTGTGTGTCGCTATCTCAATGCCAATGGCTACTTTTACCTGCAAAGTAAAAAGAAAGGCCTTATGACGGAGAAAGATATGCAAAATAGAGTGAAATTTGCCAAGAAGATGCGACGAGAGTACAGCGCTGATGTTTGGATAAGACAGATAGGATTTTACCTAGACGGCGTAGCTTTCGCATACAAACGAAATCCTCTTGATCAAGCGAAAGCTCCAGAGGCACGGATATGGAGGAAGAAATCGGAGGGCTTGGAGATTGGATGCGTTGCAAAAGGTAGGAAAGAAGGCACCGGGGGAAAAGTAGTGAAATTTATAGTTGCAATTTCATACGACAAGGGAGTAATTTGCTGCGAGCCGTACGAAAGGATGTGTGGACATTTCTTTGCTACCTTCATTAAAATGAATTTCACGCGTTTATTTATGAAGGCTGATAAAGGGACCAACCGTCTGTGGATTCAAGATGGCGATCCCTCGCAAAACTCGGGGATGGCGAGATCCGCTATGCGTCGTGCCAACAGCACTTTAATCAAGCTTCCACCACGAAGTCCCGACCTAAATTGTATCGAGAATCTATTCCCAATTGTCCGAAGGATTCTCAAGAAACAAGCATTGGAAAGGGGGATAAAGCGAGAAAGCTTTAAGCAATTTAAAGCACGCGCTAAAGCCGCGATTTTGTCCATACCAGTGCGAACCATAAACCATATAATAGGTTCTATGCACAAACAAGGGAAGGCGTCTCAATTATTAAGTAACTAGACTTTTATTTATGAAACGAACTGTTTCATTTGTTTATGATAAGCTTACTACTCCAGTGGCTCATATAAAGAATTGAGAACTGAACAAATAGAGGAAGTGATGAACTGTGACTAAACGTAATTAACAACTTACAAAACTTCAAAGGCTTTCCGCGATGCACATATCTTTTAAAAAGTATCGTACATTATATGAATTAGAGTATTAAAATCATAATGAATGTTGTTATTGCTAGGAAAATATAGCATAAGACCAACAATAGCCAGTAAAGGTACTTTTCCATAACTTCAACTCGGTGCCGATATGTACAATTCGGGTGACTCTAATTGAATTACATGTACTTATTTACTGCATGGTGAAGTAAACACAATGGTGATGCATTTAGAAGTCATGAAATTCGCTTTTCACAGTTTCTACGCAAACCAAACTAAATTATATCGCAGAAACTAGAAGATCATGGTAAAGCTAAAGACACTTAGTGGTGTTCTTTCCAATTTCTGTGCTTCCGAAAGAAATAAACGTTGCTTCACCATGGTGAAGTAATAATTAAAGGAAAACCGGAAGTTTTCCTTCAGAATATCACTTCACCATGGTGAAGCAGCGCTTAACTACTCAAAGTCCTTCGATAAAGCCATTTCGAAACTTTTGAAATAACATGTGTGATATCTTTAATAAAATGTTAACGACAAATTATTGTGTAGGGTTTTAGCTATTGAACAGCGAGCACTTTTACTATGGTGAACTAGATGGTGAAGTGCTTTTGTCCTTCACCATTCTCCGATCAAGTTATCTCATTATCACCCTTGTGGAAAAATGAGCTCACTGAAACAACGTGAGCATGCCGGCACACTAACTTGCTCTTCTTCGGGAATTTGAGAATACAGGGAGTACACAACCCAACGGACTCGCATCATTTCTGTCTCCCTTTGATCCAGAACACCACCCCGTACATAAGAAAGCTCGTCTTTGGCAGTGCAAAAAATGGGCGTGTCACCTTTAAATGAAATATCTTGTTTGTAATGGGTCTTCGGGGCCGGTAGGTGGACTTCCTGACCTTCAAGCAAAAGCAGCAAGTCGTGCCAAGGAATTATCTGTGGTGACCATCTGAAGTCGTTGAGGAATACAACTTCCGCCTCTGCTGCGCCGACCCAGGCAAAAGTAGTAGTCGCAGGGTTAGTGAAGGTTCTGAACACTATATTCAAGGGATTGAGTAAAAATGTTTTCCCACAGTTCGCGGGCCCTTTTAAAAGAATGTTGCGGTATTTCCCTCTGCCATTTTTAGAAGGTTTCGTACTGCCTCTGAAAATTCCAATTTCTGAATGTTGTTACGCTGTAGGATATCTTCTGCCATGTACAGCCATCGCCTGCCACAGCCGTCAACACATTGTTTCCCCATTTCGCGGTATAAAAGATCTATTCTAGACGATTTACATCTCTCAAGCTTTTTCTCCGCTTCTTCTATTTCCCATCCTACAGCAAGTGCCTCATCTACAGCTTTGCTACCTCGGTTAGCAATAAATTCAGCTAAATCTGTTTTACCTTCCTTTTTCTGTTGGTTGGCGAGCACAAGAAGCTCAAGACGCGTTTTTATTCTTTTCTGCACCGCTATTTGTGACACGTCATAAACGCTTAAGTTTTTACGACGTCGTTTTCTCTTTCGCTTACCCTCATTCCACTCATTCCCGTCTTCGGAAGCATTTCTAGTGCGCGATCGACTTTCCTGGGACGAAGTTTGTTCCGAGTAATTCGCTAAATCAGGATGGTTCGGTGATTCAAGGTACGAAGAATCTTCCTTCGTAGTGTATTGCCAAGCAGAATAGTAATTGTGGTGGTGGTTACTGAAGTTAACTTTGATTGAAAATTTGTCATCCATGTAATTTCGCACTTTGAGCCAACGTCGGCGAGCACTGAGCTTCACGGCCATATGGTAGTGTTTTCCTCCGTCCCTGTGAAGTTCTTGGCTACAGACCCACTGCACTACCTCACAATGCGAACAGGGGTCTGCATTTTTGAAACTATCCAACACTACTCTTGCGAATTCTTCGCGTGTTGGTACAACAACAACATCTGCCTGGCTGTAGGTAAGTAAATAAACACTGCGAACCTGACGCGAGCTCAACAGTTGATGGTCTTCGGGCGGTGTAGAATCTTGCGCATTTTCCATTAAAACTTGCCCCGTACCGTTTTCTAACACCTCGCTTTCAAGAAGGCTAACGGCTTCCATATCCCTAACTTGTTTTAAGAACAGTTTAGGACCAATTAATGCAATATCCACTGAGCCAAACGGTTGGAAGCACTGTGCAATTCAATTACACCGTGCTGAAACTGTGTCAATCAACTGTTGATTTCCCGCTCTTTGTTTCTCGCCAAATCCAAATGCATGTCACAGCTTCATTTACCGTAATAATATTATTCTACATTTTTTCCACAAACCATTTATTATTACTAAACCTTAAAGCATAAGAATTTGTTCGAAAACCTCTTAGTTTTAATTATTGTGCCAAGAAAACTTTTACAAAGCGAAGTTCTACAAGAACAGATCATTTTCTCTTAATCTCACTCACGTAGTTTTTGTCGGCTTTCTCACTTATACAATCTAAGACATAATTGTTGGGACAGTGTTCGCTCTTTCCCCCCTCAATGTTGACAAAAGTCGGAACGGTATAAATACTTAGTTGCTCAGGCGAGAAAAAATTGTTTCTAAGGCAACATTGAGGGGGGAGAGGAAGCAGGCATTATTCGTAAGTTAAAATCGAAGTGCGTCTCAAGTGTCCCAACTAATTATGTCTTAGATTGTAGAATAATGTGAACAGATGCCACTGTAAAAAATCTAGGGCTATTTAAATAATGTTTAACAATTGCCTTGGTTGGCTCCCACACCCCACCAAATACCAATAAGTTATGACAATGGGTAACTAGTTTTATCAGTGGGACAACTTACAAAACTAAACCAAACGACGTGCCATAGAAACTGTCTGCATGAATGCAAATATTTCATGCAAGCCATCGGTAACAAAATTATGGAGAAAGTGTTAAACACTTTGTAACCAAAGGTAAGAACTACTTTAACCAGGTAACTTACATTATTTATGCTCTGTCTTCACTGGCGATGCAAGCATAAGCATAACATGGTCGTCACCAAAGACCCAAGAGTAAGCATAATCATAAGAAGCTTATGCGCTGGTGACGACGGTCATGACATAAGCAGACGTTGAAAACAATACCAGAACATTGCATTTTTCTTATGCTTACTTTTATATCAACATTGTCCTCACTAGCGCATTAAAGATTCTTATGTTCATGCACACTCTTGCAGTTATGTTTGCTTATGCCTGCATCTTGTCTTCAGAACGATCCGACTGTAACTAGTTTCAGTTACTAACTGAAGACACCAAGGAACATTGCACAAGAGTTTATAAGAGCCGGCTAATTACATATGCACATACGAGGAATAGCATAATAACGAGGCATGCAAGCTATGCAAGCTATGGTGATATAATCACCGAATCAATACAACAATAATGCGTGAGTTATGGCGCGACTCCTTTGGCTTATCTAAGAAGACAAGAGTAATCAAAAGTAAATTGAAGGCAACATTAAGGAATAAGCATTCAGTTGTGACAATCAGCTAACTCAGATCGTTCTAAACACTAGGTAACATAGTCGTTAAGGTAAGCTGGGCGACGTGTTGGGTGGGAGCCCCGGCTTGGACCAGGATCCACGGATGAAAAGGAAGACCCCTCAGCAACAATTTCGTCTGGGGCCGGAGGAGACTCGAGCGTGGGTAGGCTGGTGCTATGGGGCTTCAGTGGAGAAGCAAGTTCCTCAGGAATCAGAGCTGGAATGATGTTCTGAGGGATTTTAGTGATAGGGGCGGTAACGGGCTCCTCGTCAATACACTCGGAAGGAACCAGGACCTCATTAACGATGGAAGGTTAAACGTGGTCTCTGTTTGGTCTGGAACATGGTAACACTCAGATAGCTTGACGCAGTATGAAGTAGAGGGCAGCTAAGAATTTGAATTTCTGCACATTGCACCATAGGCCATCCATGGAGACAATGAGGTACTGAAGGCAAGCGTGAGGCTTGGAGCCATCAGAGGTAATGAAAACCAGATCACCAACCTGTAATGATGCAGGAGGGCGAGGACAGCACCCTGGGGCTTTGGAACTCTCACTTGGTGGGTGGTTATGGAGGCGTAAGGAGTGCTGCTGTTGGAGAAGTTGGAGATCGGACAAAGTGATCTGAAAGTTAGTCAATTGGTCACATTGAAGCCACATCTCGCGGGTGGATAGTACTCTGTTACGGATGCGGTTGTTGGGGTTGGCTGTCCTCGCGGCTAAGGAAAGTGGAGTAATTGCACGGCCTTCTGGACAAATACGGAGAAGCTCATCACCAAGTTCAGCATAGCATTTCTCTGCTTCAGGATTCTTGTTTGGTTTTTTTAACAAGACCAACTTTCATGGTCAAGACAAACTGACAGGATTTTGTCGTTGTGCAGAGAGGCGAGGACAGGGGCAGGGTCTTCGCTTATGACAGAAGAAGGGCCAGCTAATGGGCAAAGCTCGGGGCACAATTGGAGGAGACCGGAACAAAGGGATCCACAATGTTCATCATTCAGTAGCCAAGGACCAGTGAAGCGTGTGGTAGACTCATGGACGATAAGGACCAGCTGATGGTACCGTTTTGTAACATCTGCGGCGAAGGAAATACCGAGGGGTTCTGGTGGATCAGAGGTAGACTGCCCAATGAGGTTTGATGGAACTTTCGTAAGAGAGGAGCTGAGGTGGCAACACTGAGAGTATCAATCCAGAGTGTTGTTGAGATGTAAGGCAAAGAAGCAATGCCACGACACCAGTTTCATTTGGTGACAAGATGGATGACCCAGTCTTACGTGTAGAGGAAAGGCCGAGAAGAAGCCGTCTATGATGGAGCAGGGGATAACTGTCCACTTTCAAGGTGCAGCAAAGGGCTCCTGACGTCTCCCAACAAGAGGACCGGCGCGGGAAATGGAAACAATGTGCAGGTAACGCTTAACGTCTTTGATGTTGTTCAGCTTCTTAGAAAGGCGGGTTCCTTGTTTGAGGTGAGAATGAACACGCCTTAAGACTGGGCATTCCAGTTGAGCTCGGAGCCAGGAAGGGGGAAGGAAGGGACGTTTTCCCTGATAACACGTCATATACAGATATGGGATGAGCAGCTAGCTCCTCGGCTTAAAAAAAAAACAAGCATCTCTGGCAGCAAGGGTCACCGCACAGAGGATTGTTGAAACTAGTGAAGTCAGAGGGAAGGTTTGCAATGCCAGCCAGGTGAAGAAGCGAGAGTTGATAGTGGCTGACATTCGACAAGAATGAAGTAACACGAGGACTGGAGGAGAACTGACCACGGCACAGCTTCTCAAAGGCTTGGATGCACAGTATGACTTGGACTCCATGCTTCATGTTTTTTTAACTTGGAGCTGAAAAAACCAGCAAGGTGGAGTTTCTGGTTTCGCAGCACATAGAGGGTTGCCCCAAGGCCATTCATCTTCACAGAACCATCAGTCATGATTCAGAGTTGATCCTCAGGCTTGGAAAGGGTGATAGAAAGACGTTCTACAGTGGATTACAGGATGAGAGGAAGCTCGGATTGAGCCCTGGGACCATATCCAGCCTGGTATGGTCGTTGAAAAAGGGCACATTATGGTGGCAGAGAGGCGAAGATTGCAGTGGTCTAGACCTAAGAGGAATTTCCTTATATTGGAGAGGACTTCCTGGTAAGAGCTACCACTCCAGTATAGGTGGAAAACATGACACAAGTTCATCTAAGGCTGTTTCAGATCCAGGGATTCCCATGGCACAGTGCGTGTACACGTGAACACCCTTGAAGGGGGTGAGTACGCCACAGCATTTCATGCAAGCTTTGGTGAGGGGGATCTGGTAGAAAGCTTGGGACAAGATGATGATGATGATGTTTCCAGCAAGCGATCTTGATGAGGGTGGAGTCTATGTCTGGTAGTAGCGAGGGTTGGGGTTTGGTATAACAGGTTACATCAGTGAAAGCTGTAACTAAGCGAAAGCTGCCATTCTTCTTCTTCTTCACCAGCAAAGATGGGTTTAAGTACTCGGCCATTACCTTCAGATCCTTGAGACTCTAGCTCGTCAAATTTAGTTTGGAGTAGATCCAGTTGGTCATGCGAATACTGTGGGATGTGCCCTTTGCATTAAGGGGGTTCGACAGGACCCATGTTGACAGCTACTTCAATCGGACCAGCACCTCCACTGGATGATGTGAGGTTGAGGCCAGGCGTGAGTGGGTTTGCGGTGACTAGAAGAGACAGAATCCGTACTGGGTTCAATGACAAGTGTGGAGTCGTAACTGAGAACTGCAGGCATGTCAACCTCAAGGAGCTCCCCGGGCCAAATGGTGGTGTTCATGTTTGGTGCACGAAGATGACAGGCTCTTGCGGTGTGATGGACTCGAGAGCCTTGGGAACAGCCATAGGGGGCTACATCACAGTCGGCGATAATAATCTCACGTTTGGCGGGACAGACTGCAATGTGTTTGGAGGTCATAAAGGGAGTTCCGGCCAGAATATTGACATCCTGATCTTCAACCACAAGGCCTTCCAGGGTGCAGTCTAGGAAGGCAAGTCTGACCCACCACAGATAACAGTGCACGCCCATCAGCCTGCAAAGCAGTTTGGGTGCTTTTAGTGACTTCAGCTCCAATTTGTTTAGCTAGGGAAGCCCTCATCATATTCTTTGCCCTGGTATCAATTGTGAGGCGCAAGTGATGATGGCCATAAAAGGCGTGAAGGAATGGAGAGATTGAGCTTGTTCACCATTTACCACAAAAATCCAGAAGTTTTGGTTGGACTGTAAATGGTAAGCCTATTTTGGTCTTCCCAAACGGAAATTTCTGGAGAAAACGGGATTTCTGGAAAAGAAGTGCAAAATTCCCTAACACAATTTTGAAACGGAAAACGTGTTTACCATTTGCATTGCCCCATGATTTTGCCTCCCTCCAGACTCCCTTGGTAAACTTGAACGAATTTTGCAAATGGTACGAGCCGATCCCAACTGAATTTCCCATTTGGCAGTTTTTGCTTACCATTTGAACAAATTTAGTACCAACCGGTTTCTGCTTGTAAATTGTAAACAACCTGAGACACATTTACCTGACGAGAGACAGGAGGTTCCATAGTTGATAGGGCTAGATGGCTCATGGTCAAGGCTGTACTGGTAATCCTAACAGGTCTCATGCAGTTGAAGACCAGCTACTTGACGGATCTTGGACATAAAGAGACGATCAGACTCTGGTAGGCAGTTACAGTTGCTGAGGAAATGAGAACTAAAATCAGGGCGACTGGCTTGCTGGCAGAGTGGGCAACACTTGAAGGTGTGTGACTTAGGCAGAGGTCTGTGTCAATCGGACACAAACGAGCGGTGGTCTGTAAGAGGGGTGGGGCGTAAGACCTTTGATTCTTCACTGGTTTGGAGTTCGTCAAGTAACAAGTCAAGAGCTTCAGAAATCTCAGGAAGCAACAGTCCTACTTCGTAGCTTAGTTCCACATCACTGCTTAACGACCCGAGGGAGGCTGGGGAGGAGTAAGCGTAACCATGTGAGAACAACAAAGTTTTCAAGGGTCGGTGACATTTCTTCATTTGGCCATGCTGGGTGATTCCGCCAGAGGTAGAGAGAAGGTTGTCCTTAATGAAGGCCATTAAGCTTTGACATCATCAGGGGGTTGATCAGGCTTCAATGAAATATATGCAAGGTCCAAGAAACGGCAGCCAGTGGATTGCAAACCGTAATGTTGTCAAATTGTTTACCAAACGCCGTTAATAGACGTTGAGGTCTTAACGATGGAGTTCCTGGAAATAATCGGGGCATAATTTGCGATTTGCTGGAGCATCATTTTCCAGTGTGCTTTGCTACCTTTTTAATGCTTGCCTTGCTAGTAGGGACGACTGGGTTCCAACATATTTTTACCTGCTAAATCGAAGAAATGTTAAAAACCTTGAATCTTTCCAGTGTTAAACTGGTTATATTTCAAGAACTCCACTTGACTAGAAATCCAATCATCACTGCCCAAATGCGTGGCCTTTGCAACAAGCTACAAGAAAGGTACGGGTGAAATCATCGGATTCGTTCATATGGTTTACTGGAAGTATCACCGCTTCAGCACAGGAAGAGACGACTGGGAAACAAACACTGTGCTTTGGCTTTGTATGAAGGAACCTAAAGTTGTGGAAAAATGCTATGCTGTAACGATTTTTGTCCATGGCAAAGAACTCTCTTCCCTTAAAACCGAGCAGCTAAAGGCTGAATTGCATAAACGTGGCATAGAGAAAAACTGGAAATAAGATTACTTTGGTGCCGCGCCTGCTAGTCGCCATTAAAATGGCAGCTAATGAAAACCATGTCGAAGATCTCACAAAGAATGTGTTACCTACTCGTGGAGGCTTCATGGACGAAGATATCTACTCATTTATCGAAACCAAAGTCAAAGAGGTATATCAAATTGAGATTGATAAAGTACAGTCTGAATCTGCTGGCTTACAGCTTGCCCTTGTGCTGCCATATGATAATAATCTGTCCGCCCTTGAACTCAAAAATAAACAACTTCAAACAAGATTACAGGAGCTAAAATCTCGCTACTGCCTCCTCAAACAAGAGGCCAAGATGATCAGTGAAGAAAACAAGAGCCTAATTACGATTATTACAAACACAGGGTTGTGCTTAAATCCGTTTCCTTTTCTTACGATTATTAAACTTTGAACTAGCGAAAGGAAATGAAAATTGTAATTCTGCAAATAGAGACAAGAACCTTGACAAAGCTGATGAAAATTTGCATAAACAACTGCAAAACACAGCTCCCACGGGACAAGAACATGAGGGTTTTATCACAGTAGGCAAAGCCACTAAAAAAACAAGGCGATTCAAAAGAATCTACTCCACTGCCTATAACTGTTATAACTGGTGACTCCATGATCGAGCGAATTCAGGGCTGGGAACTCGATAAGCAAGCTAAACACAGGGTTGTGATAAAATCCTTTTCTGGGGCCACAACATCGGATATGAAGCATCATATAAAACCGACTATTGAGAAAGCCCCACAAGAAATTGTTTTGCATGTAGGAACTAAGGACCTTAAGTCCACCGATCCTGCAACCGTTGCTGATAACATTGTGGACCTCACCAGACAGATCAAAACAGAAACTGATTCAACTGTTATCCTATCAGAGCTTGTAACAAGAAACGACAGAGAGTACCTGAAAGAGTCAGTCAAGGATGTCAACAAGAGACTAGAAAAGTTCTGTAAGCAAAATGGTTGGCAATTGATTGAGCATAAAAACATTGCTATCAAAGGCTTAAATACCAGTGGACTGCACCTGAATGACGCAGGTAATGAAAAAATTAGTAGCAATTTCGAGAAATCGCTAGTGGACACTTTTGCCTGATCTCTAGTTACCTTTAACAGAGGTGTTGAATGTCATAGCCTAATTTCAGACTCTGGTCTTGACTCTGATCTTGACACAGAGTCAGAAATGAGTGGGAATAATTATACATATTCCACTGTGCTGAATAGTACAGACTAAGTCCATCCAACAACCCCAACAAACTTACCCAACGATGTTTCAAATAATATTTTTGTACAGCCAACTCTGGGTATTCCAAATACCAGGGGGTTCAAAAGAGCATCCATAAATCTGGCAAGTTTTTGCAAACGTATTGATCTATATGCTATCCAAGAGAATAGATATATTGGCTATAATTGAGACACGACTAGATAGCAGTGTCCATGACGGTGAAATCAATATTCCTAGTTAAACTCTTGACAGGAAAGACAGAAATAGATCTGGTGGGGGTCCAGGTCTCAAAACCAAAAATCAAACCTTTTATTGTATGCACCTGGTACAGGCCACCTATTTTCCACTATCAAAACAATGAATAAATTTGAAGTTGAAATTTAAAAACGATCTCTGGCTAAAATGATTAAAAACTACGAGCTTTGGACTGCCCAAACTGCAATCTTCGACGGGTAAAATGAATGATAAGAAAATTTGAATAAAAAGCGTGAATTGCAAAATAATAAAAAATGTAAATGGTTATGAATGTTTGTTACAAAGAATTTTATCTGCGTTAAGTGTCACTCTAGTATGCCAAGCTTCTAATGTTTTTCTGGTTCTAAAAGTGCCTTTGTCAATAACTGACGCATTTTCAAAATCAATGGTGTGGTTGTTGGACCAGACATGATAAGCAATTCTAGAACCTTTGGCCGCAGTTTTGGTGTTTCTCAAATGTTTTTTTTTCGGGTGTTAAAAGCTCTGCCAGTTTCCCCAATACAACACTACGAACAATTTGTACAGGGAATTTTATACACGACGTTGGTCTGCGATTCCATCGAAGGTCGGATTTCGGAGCTGGGAACTGTTGTTGTAGAGTGGTAAACCGTTTGTTTACAACCATGAAATCGTGTTTTTTGAGGACACGTGTCAAAGGTTCAGTTACTCCTTTGATGTAAGGAAGAGAAGCGAAAGACTTGCGTGGCTCGGTTGGTTCGACCATCTCAAAAAACATTCCAACAAGTTCCTCTGGGGGTATATTTGTTGTCGAGGATCGAGTTTTTTTAGCCAGTTTGTTTTTTATGAACTTAGATGGAGAACCGTTGGAGTCCAAAGCGGCATAAACATAGTTAAGTTCCTGCTTTTTTCCTTCAAAGGAATTGGGTAGATTTAGAGCTCTGTCCAGGAGAGTTGATGCTGTGCTGACCTTGTGTTGACTGTTGTGATGGGAATTAAAATCTAAGTATCTCTCTGTATGGGTGGACTTCCCGTAAACATCAACAACGATGACTCCATTTCTACGGGAGACCAGAGTGTCGAGAAAGGAGATCTTTCTGTTGCATTCGGTCTCGATGGTAAACGAGATGTCTGTGTCAATTGAATTTAATGTGTCATGGAAGGCTGAGACGCCCTCTTTTCCAATGATGCAAAAACTATCGTCAACGTACCATTTCCAAATTTTGGGGGGAAGGGATGAATTACTGATTGCGGACTCTTCGATCTCCTCCATGCAAAGATTGGCCACAACCGGGCTGACAGGACTGCCCATCACACAGCCATGGACTTGTTTGTACTTGTTTGTACAAATTGTTCGTGGTGTAATATTGGGGAAACTGGCAGATGATAACAATTCTTGCCCGTTACCTGGGCAATACAACATTCTTTTTAACAAACATTCATAACCATTTACATTTTTATAATTTCACAATTCACGCTTTCTACTGGGTTGCCAAACCCAGTCGGAATCTGCGTTGCATTTCGTGGTTTTTAATTTTTTTCTGTGTCGGTAAAAGTCTTGCCTGTCACTCCCCTGCTTAGTGGTGTCTTTGTGCATAGAGTCTTCTTTGCGTAGATTTCTCTGGTGCACACGGGAGGACATTTAATTATTAACCTGGAATGGCGTTGAAAGTCATTGTAACACGAATGTAGTTTTAGTGCGTCTTTAAACAAATATGCCTTTATGGAGCTCAAGAATGGAACGTCAATTGGGTAAAATAAGCGATGAAAAATAAATATCTGGAATCTTTAAAGGGGCTTGATCAAGCTATTTTAGGTAATTTTGTTTAATTTTGTTTAATTATGAGCTCTAAACGTCAAATTGGCAGAGCTAAGAGTCTTTACTTTGCAAAATCACGGCCACATAACAACTGAGAATGATTTTCCAGCTGTGTAAATGACATTTTTGATAAAGACTGACATAAATTTGAAAAAAGGTGGTCCGACGTTTTTCAAATTTACCCAAATTCAATCCATTTCAATCCTCTCCAGTTTTGTCCATCCATGTCCCTTCTTAGCTTCCCTGTGTTTTGTTACAGTTCTTCTATAGTTTTGAACAGTAATTTTGTTATTTTAGTTAATTCTATGACCATTCGATCAAAGCTGAAATTGCCTAAAATTGCGTGACCTAGCCCCTTTAAAGCGACGAGTAATGGTCTTCAACAACAATTTCATTTTTCGCTGTTGGATATCAAGTAAGCTTTAACTTGGTATTATATACAAGTCAAATGGCAATTCTTTTATGGATTTAACACGCCTTGAATGCATCACTGTGTTTACTGAAGTCGCATCTAAGTTGTCTGGCAAGTTACATTCATTTTATGACTCAACTCGCAAAAGGTAAAAAAAAAAATGGAAATGTGACAGTAAAAAATTATTTGAATGAAAGCTTGTTGTCTCTTTAGTGCTTTATTATTTCCGGTGAAGGTTCTTTCGAAAAGGGTTTGATGTGAACTGTCAGAAATTTATTTAATTGCATATGCTTTGTGACAGCGATTGTGTGTTTCGTTTGCACAGACGCGACTAAAAGAGGAAGGGTTTCTTGCCTCTTATAGCAAATATGTTGTTTGTTTCAATAAATGTTTCGCTGGAAAAGATTTCTGTGAAATTTCCAGCTTTTGTAAATTTATCATGTTGTGTAATTTTCGAGCTTAACAAATTTGCATACATGTGTTGAAATGTGATATGGGGAAAATTTTTGTGGTAGGGCATAAGCCACGAAAATAAACAGGTCTGTTGGAAGCGTGCTTGAGTTTCAACAAAATGAGCCCCAAAATCGGCTGCTATTCCCAAAACGATGGAATTACCTTGTAATAAATAACCTCGTCTTGGAGAGTAAATTTTTGACTTTGCAGAAACATTGGTCAGCCCTCAAGAGTTGGGCGATTGTGATCTTTATGTTGAATTCACACATCTCTTGTCAAAATTCATAACACTTAAAAGAAAAAGAAGACTAACAAAAACAAAAACCCGGTATCTTGGCATCATTTGATACAGATGCTTCACTGTTTCGCGAGTAAACATGCTGCGGTAACTTGATCAAGGCGCTTGCTGAATTCGATGTGCGATTTACTCGGTGCAGCCAAAAGTACAATAACAAAATTCAAAAATCTCCCAAAATGTTTTTCCCTGATGGTAACTTTTTATCTTCGTGGTTCAAAATTAATGTTGTTTTCATGTCGTAAATTTTGTTACTGATGGCAAAATACTTTATTCTTGACCGACCGTCCTGAAAACTTCCTTCTGCTCTTCCTAAAAACTGTGTATTTATTTACTTTTGCATCAATATTTGTTTTGCATAAAGCAAGCTAACAAAATCTGTATCTTGCTTGGTTCGCATTTGATAGTGTTAAAATAGAATTTTCGGTCCTATGCTTCTGTTACGAAGTGGTATATTTTTTAGGTGGCGCATCCAGATCCTATCCTCGTCGGAGAGGGTTTAACTTCAGTGAACTTTGTTTACAAAGCTGTCATCTGCCCAGAGTGCACGTTTACACTTGTGGTGAAAAGAAGTTGTGAGGGAACTTGAAAATGATCAACATGTCAGCCCAGAAGCCAATGTTTCTCGATTTCCTTTTCTTTTCTTCAATCTTTCTGGGTTTAGTACTTTGCTAGTAGCCACATGTCTTCTCAGGGGGCTATTAGAGACCTTACGTTCGCGCGTTCTTCAACCTTTCATCGAGTGTTAAAATTAGGGAACAATTTAGTTCGGCTTTGTTTTATCTTGAAACACGCAAAAAGGATTCTTGTTTAATTCTTTTGCCGCCTTGTGATGGTTTAGTTTCAGCTTATATTTGCATGCAGCTTGATTGAGAATTCCCCAATGACAAGGTTAAAAGGAAAAAAAAAGCTTCTCAGTTGTATCTGCAGTTTTGTTAAATACTATAGGATTTGGTAGTAATAATATAACTGTATAATTTCCGATCTATGGTAATTCCTTATCAGCCTGTTTTTAAACACTTTGAAAGTTAACTTTCGTCTTGTTTTGCTCTTTGGACAGTAAGAAGAATTTTGTTGCCATCTTCAGGCAGTACAATAGCCTATATTGTCCTCTCTTGGTCCATGTTATGAAGAAAAACTTGTTTCACAAAATTATTCTCGCATCCAATTGGACAACTCCCCCTCCCCACCCCCAAATGGAAGGCCAATTTCCAACAGTTTAGTTAGTTTGTTACTGGTATCTTCGATTTGTTTAAAAACTGATTTCCCTGTGACAATGCGGCCTTACATAGGGCTGGAAAATGGTTCGGATCTGGAATGTCCCAATTCCCATCAATTTCATCAGGTTTTTACTCTTTCCATATAGCCAAGCCATGAAATGGACCGAAGCTCATGACATATTCTTTCTCAAAGAGATTCTTCAATTTCAAACTTGGCAGCACAAAAAAGGCAGTGTTGAGAGGGGTGAAGTTTGGGGAAATCTTGCTTGTCAACTTGGAAGATTGCGTGACCCACTATTTCGTGTAACGCAACGTTCAGTATGTGAGAGATACCTGCTTCTTGACAGGCACTTTCGGAAGAAAGTTCTATTTCGTCATTGGACTACGTCACTAAGGAGTCATGTGAGATATGCGCACACAGATCGAGGAATCAGTTGCCTGCGTAGTTTTTCGAGCGAACGGTTGTGTATGCAACGTAGCGGAGAATATTTAGATAATAACCAATAAAAGTGGAGAAATTATGGCTTCGGATGACAAATTGGAACAACAGCTGCTGGCAGATGAGCTAAGCGACAACAACGAAATGACGACAGTGAAATCGATGCCAGAAGCGTTGACAAGTCTGGTCGACAAAGTAGAAACAATGTCAAGCAAGATTTTCAACATGAACAAATCCATAAAAAGATTGCAATCCAACATAGATGCCCCTGGCTCCAACGAAGGACCAAGTAAAAAACAACGTTTAACTGCCCAAATTGAAGTAGAAGAAGATGACGATAACAGCGATGCAGAGGGATTGCGCCGCCGAAATGAACCCGATGCCGACTCGGCAAATGAGGGTCATATGAGCGACACGTGTTCGACTCGAACATGACGCTCTGCTCCAAGAAATCTCACATGATTTGGAGCAAGAAGAGGAGGTAGGGGGCACTATAAACCAGCAACTTGCTGATATTGTCAACAAAAGATGGTCAACGAAACTTCCTGAAACAAAGCAAAAAGAAAAAATGGAAAAATATTCCAGACCAAGCAATTGTGAAAAGCTTATTGTCCCTCGAGTTAATGCGGATATATGGGACAATAAAACTAAACACAACAACCTACGTGCTACTAGCACGCAGAAAATACTGGCCAAGGTTGGTTCTATACTTACCTTCACTACTGATAAATTACTGCAAATGTGTAATGCAGCCTCGCCAGATGTTGACCAGTTGATTACAATGAATACCGATGCATTGGCACTTCTAGCCCACACAATGTGTGAGCTATCTATGCGTCGACGCGACGCTATTAGGCCAAACCTAAACAAGGATTATAGCAGTCTTTGTGCCTCACGTGTACCCATAACAACTTACTTGCTTGGAGATAACCTCCAAACACAACTCAATGATATTCGGGCCTCCAACAAGATTAGCAAAGCAGCAGTGCCTCAAAGGTTTGATAAAGCCAGACCTTATGGCCGCCCTCATTCTCATGGTACAAACAATTCGAGCTCCCAGGGAAAGTCAAGAAAGAAGCATTTTTTATCCAACAGTCAGCCGTGGAAGAAACACCCACCAAGGTCGACCTTTCACCCCAAAAAGACCTCGACATTTACAGCCAATCGCCAACAACAACAATAACTCCCAACAAAGAAGCAACCAAACAAATCTTGGAGAATTTACAGGTTAGCAATTTAGAGAAAGACCTGCCATTACTAATAAGTTACTTAACCACACGAGTTGACCGTTTTCAAGCAGGCCAATTAAGTCACTTCTGACTCAGAAGTTCTATGCACAGTCTGGGGTGAGAAAATTGAATTTAGTTCTTTACCTTACCAACGAAAAGCACCAAAACAAAATACATTTTCAGTTTTAGAACAACTTGCTGTTGAACAGGAAATAAAAAAAAGCCTCTAGCCAAGGGTGTTATTGTTCAATCTACCCATGAGCAGGATGAATTCATTTCACCCATTTTCTTAAGACCAAAGCCTGATGGGTCATATAGAATGATATTAAACCTAAGAGGTTTAAATGAATATGTTGAATACAGACACTTTAAAATGGACTCCATTTGGAATGCCATAAGCCTAATGAAGCCATATTGGTACATGGGATCCGTAGATCTCAAAGATGCCTATTATTCAGTGTGCATCTGTTCAGAGCATCAGAAATATTTAAAATTTTCTTGGAATGGAACATTATATAAATTTACTTGCTTCCCTAATGGGCTAGCTTTGGTCCCTAGAAAGTTTAATAAGTTACTAAAACCTGTGTACTCATCACTAAGGAAAAAGGGTCATATTTCATCACTCTATATTGATGCCTCTATCTTGATGGGTGATAATTTTAATGAATGTGCCCTGAATGTTGTTGATACAGTTAAAGTTTTAGATAAATTGAATTTTGTGACTCACCCTGAAAAGTCTGTGCTTCTACCAACACAAGTAATTGTATTTCTAGGCTTTATCCTTAATTCCATAACTATGACTGTCTCATTGACACCAGAATAGGCAGAGAAACTGAAATTGGCAGTTACTCGCCTGCTGTCGTGTGGTATGCCTCCTATTAGAGAGGTTGCCCAGGTCATTGGCCTCATTATTTCCACATTTCCAGGGCTGATGTATGGCCCCCTGTACTTTCGTATCACAGAGGGTGGAAAAACTCAAGCCCTCAAACAAAATAAGGGGAATTATGACACCCACATGCAACTATCCTCTAGTGCAAAATTGGAGCTGCAGTCGTGCATAAACAATGTAGAAACCTCTACCAATCTGATCTACAGATCAGAACCACATATGATTATGTCCACAGATGCCTCTAAGGTGGGCTGGGGGTGTGTCATAAATAGTATTAAAACTGGAGGGCTTTGGACTCAGGAGAAGGGTAAATATCATATAAATTATTTAGAAATGCTAGCAGTATATTTTGGACTTAAAGCACACAAAACTCTTGTTTCTAAAATGCATGTGAAAGTCCTAGTAGATAATACTACTGTCCAGAACACACTTAATAAAATGGGAACCAGTCATTCTCCATCATTAAACAGTCTAT
>NC_090891.1:15849421-15866921 GCF_036669925.1 Montipora capricornis | reverse complement strand
ACGACTCTGGGCATGCAACATCCACATCAACTGGAATTATACATACAAAACATTTCAAGATATGACTTCCTACTTACTGAAAAATATTAACTTATTATACAGTACTCAGCAACGTGCAATTAAGAAAAAAGATAAAGCAAATTGATTCTGCATTTGATTTGGGCAATTCCACTGACACCAGAAACAAAGCTTGACTGAACGTTAAACTTGTTCGAAAAGCCAATTTCTGATACATTAGTAAAACACTTCCTGGAGTCAGTGCATACATGTAACCTTGATTGATCGCCACAGTTGTGACCAAGCAGTTAGGATATAGTAAATTAGCTGTTCGTCACCTGTCTGCAAACATTTCGAGTACCATGGCAAAAGTCTATCAGTGTTCCAGTCATGTATTCAAAACCAAAGGTTGACCATGCTCAAAGTGGACCCCAGCCTTCAACATAATCAACAAGATGGGCACCAGCATTGTGCACATTGAAGCCACAACTTTCATATCCTGAAACCACCATTAAATTTTTAAACTCATTAATTATTTTGATTTGTTTCTGTTTCTTGGAAAATTAAAAGTCTGGGGAAAACTGGTCTCATTAATGTCCATCTTAAAACAGAAGCTACTGCTTTCAACCATTACATCTGTCTGAAAGTCCTTGTAAAATCTCTCAAGTAGATCCCTTGCCCTTTGCAACTAGGCTGGAGTGATCGCAGTGCCAAGAAGAATAAATATTGCCTCTGAGAAGCAAGCAAAGTGCTGAAGGTACTTATCCAGTAGGAAACCAATCAAGCATGGTATTGCACAATAAAGGAGCCATGACTGCAACTCAGAAGCTAGAATAAAACCAGAGCAAACTTAAGGCCTGTGTTGGTGCTTTACTAACAATGGATAATAATAATTCCTGACAGTGTCCATGCAGTACAAATAATGTGAAAAACAGATTACAAACAGTACCTTTGAAGTTCTTGAAATGTTTCTCCATGTCTCTTGGGAGTCTTGCTAAAACATCTGGTGGCTTCATTTCCAGAATACGCTTGTTAATCTGCCCCAGGAAAGAAGAATATTTCTGCATAAAACAAAACGGTCTTCTAAAGTATTGGAATAGTTACCTATGATAATGAAAGCTAACCATTTTATATCTGTGTTTTTATACCTAAATACTGTACGTAGTGTACATGTAAGATCAGACATGCTGTTTCTTATTGAACTGGAATCTATACTGTGAGTTTTCCATCAAATTCATTGGGCTCTTTGCAGCAGTACGCTTGTCTCAAAGAAAGAGGAATAATATGTGATGCATTTGTTAGGAGATGTCCATAGCCATTTTGAGCTTTGGAAACAAGTTGTAACCATGGGCTGCATATACACCTTTCAACCAAGAATCACTTCATGGTATACAAATGTAGCAATGTAGCCATGTAGCAAATGCAGCTTAATTGGATTTTTCGATACAATGTAAGGTGTATTGCTCTATTTTGTTAATGAAATCGTACCTGACCATGAACAAAAAATTATTTCTTGTGATTACTTGAAGATAACCACTTGTAAAAGAAGTGTCTGTGTTATGCCTAGAGGACATCCATGCATATAGTCGGGGACCATCCCCAGAACTATGACGAACCAGGGCATCAGTGCCAAACTAGTTACGTCAAATATTCCTGCAACCCGAAAAAGAATAACAGCTATTTTGCTTAAAGCCTTTTTACATGCAATGTGTATCTAGTTGCTTAACGCATTACCCAATTTCATTCAGGTAGACACCGTGTAGCTTGGTCACAGATTATCAACATGGCTACAAAGCTTTTCTGAATTTATATTAATTTTACAATTTTAAAAGTCACTTCACTCGCCTGCCCTAGAAATAGAGGTGAAATGGTACAATTCACGAAATGCACTCATTCCCTAGTGATTCCTCACAGCCAGAGAATAATTTTATGATCCTGTAGGCACACTAACAATAAAATATATCAACCCAATCAGAGATAAATAATGTAGAAGTTTACCTTTGCCTTTTTCTAATTTGCTTTAATAGCATTTTCTTTTCAGTTGGAGGTCTGTATGGGTAACATCGAGTGTGGCCTTTGCCTTGGGCAGTAACAAATCCCCTTTCCTCACATATTACACAACCACTTTCACCATTATCTTGGGTCATATTTAAAAGGTACGCTTTCCCTTGCAAATCAGTCGAGCCTAGTAGGACAGCAGCCTTGACTTGCACAGTTGGTGCCACTTGGGGGACTTCAATGTTAACTCTTTCAATTAAGAAATAAGTGAAAAAACGGAACAACAAAAAATGAACAATAGTGAAAAATGAATTATGCAGTTGAGTGAGAAGTCTAAATCTCTTCCATTTCCTAGTAATAATTGCTAATAAGATTAACATACTGTGGGAAACTATTTACCTTAGTTCACATATAACAGTTACAATGAAGAAAACATCTCGGTGTGAGGTTGAACCATGTTTGTTGCAGTTCATAACATAAATATTGTGTGTCCAAATTGCTTCTGTACGTGCCGTGTCGTCTCAAGAAGTGAATACAAGCATTCTTTTTGCAGATCTAATGCACACTTACCTTCCTTGTACAATTTGTTCATTTGGGTGGTAAATGGTTCAAAGAAGGCATTCCAGGGAGGTTTTCCTTTTCCTTTCCAAATGCCCTACAGCAACATGTTCCTCTTTGAAAATCGAACAGACCAAAGGGAATGTCAGCTACTGTTCCGTTCAACAACAAAAAAAACAAAATACCTGATACACTGTATTCCATCATGAAATTATACAGTACTGTATGTAATGCAAATCCAGTGAAGTTATTAATTTAACTTTTTTACACAAGTTACACAAGTTACAAATTTGTTGCCACAAAAAATTACAGTGTATTGGGTAACACTCTACTTCCAGTAAATTATTGATAAGGGAGGTTACTAATTTTATACCTTTCTGGAGATGGAATCTCATTAATGGCTAAAAACACTGGCCAAAGGGATACACTTGACGATGAATACAAAGGAGCACCATCCGTATTAAAGATGAAGCTGATGTTTGATGTATTATGCAAGAACTGCCCAGATTCACATAATCTTGCATAATTTTTTCCGTCCATGATGTCAGTAATAACTTCTTTTTGATGCTGCTTCCTTCTTTCCTGGATGGTTTTCCATATTCCATCTCCTTTAAATAAGATGAAGTGGAATATTAGTAAACAACTGGCTGTACCCTGTATAATAATTTTATTATTGCCTTGACACATGTGCTGCAATAAAAAATTCTGGTATCATAGAGCCCCATTGTGCAACCATCAGACAATATATAAATTTTATTTCTTCATGAATACCTCCGAGGCTACAGTATCATTATGCCAAACAGTGTAGTATGTGGATGTTGTAGTTCAATTTTAACCTCTGGTTTTTTGGTTTTTTTTTTTCAAACCAGTTCCTTTTTTTTGAACCAGTTTATTTTTTTTAAAACCAGTTTATTTATCAACTGTCTGAAAAGGGCTGTCATATTTTGGGGTGTGGTGAAAAATAGGGGCATGGTATTTTTTGGGTGGTATTTTTTTGGGGTAAAGAATTTGTCAACAAAAAGATGGAAACGTTTTGTAAAGAAAATGAAATTAAAACAGCTCACGGTTCTCCACGAACTCCAACAACTCAAGGCTTGGTTGAGAGATCCAATCGATCATGAAAAGAGGACATGCGAGCCTTGATATTAAGTACCACATCCCAAACGCTTAAGAAATGGTGTCAAAAAGCCCAAGAAGCAGCTTATAGTAGGAATATCAGCTACCATAGAGCAATAAAGATGACACCATATGAAGCTGTGTATGGTATAAAAAGCCATAGGAAGTCTATACTTCTCAAAATTTAGAGGCTCATCAGGAGGATCCACACCTATGTGTAGATGATGATTTAAAAGAACGTGAAGATAAAGAGGAACGAACCAAAAAACGGCAAACATTTTCTCAAAATCAGGAAAAGTACAACCACCAAATGATGGAACAAGCTAAGAAAGAATATGAAAATCAGAAAGTCAAAGTTGGAGACTTTGTCTCAAAATGAGAGCTTAACCTTAATCACTAAACTGCACACATAACCCTTATGACTCAAATGAGCGCCAAAGCATAATAAGCATGTACAATGTCCCTAAGCTTAAACAAAAGCTAACCGCAAGCAAAGTGGTTCTGCATCCGCCTTCACATTCTACAAATGTCAGACACTGCTTGTTCACGTGCAGCTACTCATGTAAAATCAAATAATGTCAACAAAAAAGGAGAGAGTTGAAATTGAGCATTGAAGCTCTTTATTATAGGTTCACATTGTGGCAATAATTTAATTTCTTTGATAATGTGCGGTGGCTTTTTGTTTGATGTTACTCAAAACTGAACCATGTAGTTTAACTAATAACTTACTAATATTAAATAGTACTTTGCTGAGCCTCAGTATTGATAAGTCTTACTAGACAACATCATCACAAATATAAATCATACTGTGTGATAGTCTCAAGAAACATAGCCATTGGGAAAAATGAAATCAGTACAAAATAATGAAACCAGTTTAAAAATTTCAAACTGTTTCAAAAAATTTTAAACCAGAGGTTAAAATTAAACTACAACATATACATACACACACTGTATGTCGATGTAGAAACACATGTTTTATTATACCGACAGTGTATTAAAAAATAAAAATTTCCATCATTGTACTGGCATATCCTTAAGTTTCAAGTTTATTGCAAATTACTTAGTTTAACTTATTACAAAAGATGCCATATCCTTATCCTTTAGGAGGCTCACAACAGGTGCTCAGGCAAGTGCTCTGGCCACCTGAGCCGCTCCAGAGAATATTCAATCAAAATTAATACAACCGGAAATAAAGTTTGTTAGATTTGGTCAGCTTTCAAATTCTACTTCAGTTTATAGTTCTTTCTCACATCATGTACAGGGTGTAACAGTAAGATTAAAGTAGGGATCGGTTTACGTCAGGTGATCTCGCAGACAGTCACGTTTTGGTGAGAAGCTCAGCGATGTTGTAATTCGGATAACTCTGAGTACACATTAATTGAGTTCTGATCCAAACTCCTTCTCCAGTGTTGTCCTTAATTCTGCAGCTCGTTACATGGTGTCAGAAGTGAGTATTGTCTAACAAAATGCCAGATGAAACACCTGGAAGGCCCAGCGCAAGCACAAGCAATGGCCCAGGGCCGTCGATTTCTCAGCTCAAACCACCCGGACATTTGGATTTCGGAAACCCAAGTTCTCTCCCTCAAGCCTGGAAAAGGTGGGAAGAAGAAATCACTCTATATATGGACCTGGCAATGGAAGGGAGAGATGAAAAGCCGAAGGTAAAACTCTTTCTTTATATTATTGGCAGCCAGGGATGCGAGATTACCTGAGGTAAACCGATCCCTACGTTAATCCTGTTTCACAGGGTCAGAGAATTATGATATGGTTTCAAAATCTAAAAAAACAAAATTATGCTCACTGAATTGGTTATCGAGATACTTTTCAAAACACCAAGTTTTAGAGGGTCATTGAGCAGCACTGTACCATTACCATAGCAGCAGTTTGGACCCAGCAAATATCCTTTAAAACATTGCCTCACAATAGTATTACACAGGTATGAAGCTGTAGCCCTTTTGTAAGGATTGGAGTAATCTTTTTCCATTGGACACATGACTATTAAGAGTGGAAAATCCTTTGGAGCTTCCTTAAACTGAGAAAATAATTCATCCTTTTATCTGTGACCACATTTCTGTCATTCCGTAGAGTGCTCTTTTGACCCCTCCAAAGATTTGTCTATCTAGATTAACGCTGCAGAGACATTTTGCCAGAGTATAATTTTTATGATGATTTCAAAACCCAAGCAGCTGGACACAGTTGAACAACAATAATAATAATTATTATTGTTGTTCAACTGTGTCCAGGTACATACTTGTACTATAGAAAGAGTATGCTGTTTCCTTCTTTCTGTGGGAAATATGAAAGTAGTACATCAAATCAGTTAATAGAGACCTTTAGATCCGAGGACCAGGACCAGGACCAGTTTTGGCCACGCGCGGATACTGAGCATGCGCACTGGATCTGTCACAGTCACACAGCCTGAAAAACTCGTCCTCCCCAAGTGGTTGATGACAAGTTTTTGTTAACAAGTCACCCTCGCGAAACCAGTTCTTTTAGGTCAGTTTTATTTATTGTTGACAATGCTTTTATCTTTAAAAAGACAAAAATATTTTCAGTCGTGTAAACTGTAGTTTCAATATCCAATTTGAAACAAATGAAGAGAGAAAAGCTGATTTTTTTGTCGCATTGTTATGTAAACAAGCGAGGCCAAGTTGGTATGTTACGAACTGCGTTTTAAACTGAGAGTGCTAGAGCATTAATTATTAATACTTTATCAAAATATTTCTTGAAAGCTTTATGGCCATTGCAGGGAGCAATTAAATGAAAGAGAAATGAAAGATATTAGTCTTTCAACCTTTCCAAAAATACGAATTGTCCTTTTTTTGTCTCGGAAACGGACGAAAACAAGAAAAACTTCTTGTTAATTCATTATTTTTCTCTTGGCAAGATTTGTATTTTTCTTATCTTTTTTTTTTATGAGCTTGTTGATTTCTAAAAACATTGGTTTTTAAAAATAAGCAAAGATAATCGTTATTATCAAAGTTCTATTTTTCCGTTTGAAGTGTTTCCCTCCCTTTAGTAATTACTGTGCTTCCCTTTCTCGTGTATTTGTGCACCCTGCAGTGTTTTATAATCGTTCTTCCCTTGCTTTACCGGCTAAAAGAAAGGGAAGAACGATTAGGAAATACCTTCAGATACCTTTGCTGGTAGGGTAGTGTTTTTATTTGTTTGATATTGATGCTGAAATTTGTGTTGTTGTTACAGTTTAATGTAGATGCCAAAAACGTTTCAGAAGTGGACGAAACAACTAAAACTTGAAATATTGAACCTCGTGTACAACCAGGAAAAAAAAAGGAACCTCCAATGTAGGGGAAAGGCATTGAGCTGAATTTTATATCACTTATGTGTTCTATCAAAACAATTGCTATTACAATGTAAGTGATTATACGTTACATCCTTTATTCTTATAGATAAAAATGGCCGCAAAAAGAGAGATCTCTATCTTTAAGGCACAGCATGACAACGCTTTACTAAAAGAGGTGGTATTAGAGCAACCTCGCCAGCATGCTCTTGGCTCCAAGGAAAGGGGTTCATAATGGGACAAGATCCCAAAAAATCTGGCTAACAAGGGAATGAAAGTGACAAAACAATCAGTAACAATCAAACTATATAAAGACTTTTTAGAGAAAGAAAAGAAGGAGAAGAGACACAGTGGAGTTGATGTGGAGTACAGTGAGAATCAGCAGCTATTGACAGATTAGCATGAGCTGATGCTTGACTGGGGGAAGGAGAGGGAAGAGAAAGTGGATGATGAGAAGGCAGTAGCAGAAGAAATGAGGAGAAAGGCCACGGAGAGGTTGAGAGCAAAGATAAAGAAGAGGCAGGGCCCTCCAGAAGAAAGTCTCAGAGAAGCCTGGTTGAGATAATGGAACAAAGTATAACTATCTGCAGAGAGGAGAAGAAAGGAGAAGAAAGGAGAAAGGAGAGACAGAGATCAAGGAAATTGAGCGCAAGCAGCAGCAACAACAAGCCATGAATATAGCCAAGATGAGCACATTGTCTGAAATGCTAAAAACTGTACGAAATATGGCCGTCCAGTAGCTACAGAGTTACACAGATATATCCAGGTTTTCAAATTGGGGGGGCTCTCTTGACCCCTTTTTGAGAAATTTGGGGGTCCATTACAAAATTTTTTCGGGGTCTAGCTAATTAATATTCAAGAATTAATATACGATCTATTGCCTCTTAATTGCTGCTGCAGTACCCTTTCGGATTTCTAAATTGCACAAAAATAAAGTCTTATCCCTCCCCACGAATATTTCTTTGAAACGGTTATGCACTTATCAGGGGCCATCCCGGGGTTTTGACCGCGGCGTGGGACATACGGGGGAGTAGCTCAGGATTTGCTGACTTTTGTCGCCAATTTTTGCCCGGGACGGGGGCATTGGACTGCTTTTGCACTTCCGAGGCAAGATACACGGGAAAAGACCCGCAGGGACTGGGTATTACCGTTGTACGGCTTCCAAAATGGCGAAGGAGAAAAGGTGAGCGTGTCTTACGCTTCTCTCGTAAATCTGTGCCCTTTTGTTGGTCATCCTTCCCTAACATAGCGAAAATATTTTTTCGGAAGAAATGTATGATCTTTTCTATGATAGTCTTTTGATGACTAGGTGTTGAATATTTATATTGTCATCTGTATGAATTATTCATATTTTCTACTTTAGTGAACACGCTACGCCAGTGATCTTCAGTGTACTTTATTTTGTTCGATTCCCAGGTTCTTTTTCACTACCTTCAACATAAAAGGCCATACATGGTGAAGTGCTCGACATTGGAGGAGCTGATTAGAGAGGCAAGAGTCTTATTCGAGGTTGCGGAGGAGTCGAAAGAGTTTATTCATCAACTTTGATGAACTTTGGACGGAGAAAATTGATGTTGAGTCACTGAACGATGTTAATGACCGGGATAAATTATTTTTAGTGTGCACTGAACATAACTCAAACCACAGGTAACCCAGGCTCACTATGTGCGTCACGTAGGTATTAAAGTATAGAGAACATATGAGGCGAAGTTTAGGTCTGAAAATTTGCTAGAAAATGGTAATAAAAATCGATAAAACTTACCATGTGGTGAGCTGTTGTTGTGTTTAATACGTACACAAAGTTTTGGGGCAAAATGGTCCCCGTTCACCTTCCTTCATAATATAGTGACAAGGTAGGAGACGGAAGCCAGCGTCGGGACTCCGATCGACCCAAAACAAGCACGATTTTTTCCGCGAAAATCAAATCCAGTCGCTAAATAAACACGCCAGGTTCGTGGAATAGGAATTTCTCTAAACCATGAATCCACTGAAGCATCTCCAGGTAGCAACGCGGAGCCACCAGACTCCGTAAAACTTGTAAGTTAACCTTCTAAAATGGCGGCCAAAAAGCGTGGTACTCACGAAGTGCCCAATTCAAAATGGCACTGAACTCTGGACGCCTGGTGACGAGTATAATAAGTTCTGGAGGGACGGGAGTCCCAAATTGCTAAAAACAAAACTAACTGAGCAATTTGGGACTCCCCTCCCTCGAGGGAGACTTATTATACTCGTCACCAGGCGTCCAGAGTTCAGTGCCATTTTGAATTGGGCACTTCGTGAGTACCACGCTTTCTGGCCGCCATTATTATTATTAAACACAACAACAGCTCACCACATGGTAAGTTTTATCGATTTTTATTACCATTTTCTAGCAAATTTTCAGACCTAAACTTCGCCTCATATGTTCTCTATATTTTAATACCTACGTGACGCACACAGTGAGCCTGGGTTACCTGTGCTCAAACGTGGAAAAGGAGGTATGCTACTCTTTTAAGGCCTACCTTCTTGTTTTTATGTGACATTTTGAAGTTTTATTTAAGCTCTGGTAGAAAGAAATAAGCATTTCAATTTTTGAGCCACTGCCATTTTACATTTTAAAACTTAATTTAATTTTTAGGACTTGACGTAATAAGATCAAGATGTTTATATTTATACCAGTAGCATAAGCTTTTTCAGAGTTAATGATTGCATATGCTATTCAAGATAATGATTTTACTAGTGTATGCCTATAATTTTGCGTAAGGTATACTAAATCGTTTTAATTATTTTTTTTTTATATTTTTCTCTTTCATCTTCAAGCAAACAAGCCAAGCTAACACTATTAATATGGTAGAAAGCAAAACAGATATCACCAACAAAAGAGGTAATGTACTAACCTTAGTTATAATGCCACGTTCCGTCCACTTTGTAAAAAAAACTTAACCCTTACATATATTATTAACCTGCATTCACTAAATGATAGTATTTTGCTTTGTCGACAGGAAATGTTAGTTGTACAAACAGCTACCAAACAACACTCGTTTCAAATAATGGGCGCATCACAATTGGAGCAAGGGCAAAGGTATTTACCACTTATAATAATTTAGGTATGTAAACATAGGTTTATCTGGGCCAAATTGCCTTAAACCTACTGCACCTAATTTCCATTTAGTTGCAATTTTCCAGATTTTGCTATCTGAATTTGTAATATACCGGTAATTGGAATACCATTTAAGTGTGTGACACAAATTTTCTGTTGTGAGCCTAAATACTGTTTTGGGCCTTGCAAACTTTCAAGGTTATTAACTGTAACTGGGATTGGAACTTTTAAAACTGTTGGCATTTGAGAAGCCTTCTAATACAATAAATTTAATCTGGAGATATGTACCATTATATCATCATTTTTCACAGGGTTCTGTTTTTTCAGTCTCCTCCATTGCCTTTACCTTCACAGAGTAAGAGAAAAATTTTCTTATGCCCTTGTCCTTCGGACAAGCACTATATTAAATTTGGTTGTCCAAAACACAAGCGTTCTTGTCCAAAAGCACATGAAAATTAGAAATTTCCAAAAGGTTTTGCTCGAAACTTCAAACTCAAAACAATCAGGCATTTAATGATTTTAGTCATATTACCAGTATTATCCTTGTAAATTGTTTTTGACTTGAACCTAAATTTAAGCCAAAGGGAGCTCGTAAAAACAAATAACATGGCCGCAGAATGACAAAGTTAAAAAAAGGGATATTTTAACCTTATTTTGTCAAGTATGAGGTTTGCTTCTATGACTATTACTTGTCTGAACTAAATTTCTACCTGTTCTCGTTCGCTATCATTGGTCTTAAACACTTTACAAGCAAGCGACTATGGTTTTAAATTCCTTTTTTTCCCAGGAAAACAATATCCAATTATCGGCTGCTTCCTGTGTCACTAAAATACCACTTAGTGTATTGGGAAAAGAAAGTTAAGGGTTCAGACAAACCTCTCAGCCATTATGAAGTGGAAATCAACAATGCTGCATTAGCCAATACAATACAATACAATACATACTTAATTGACCGCTCCCGATAGGGGCTTTTAAGGGCCAATGAAACAATCAACGAAACAACAGAACACAACAACAACAACTGTTAAGAATCTCAACTGGCCGGAGGCAAACCAGTTGGCTATTTACAAGTGCAGCTGGGAAGTTGAACCAGGGACTACCAGGAACAAATTCAGCGAGTGGTCAGAGCAGGTCTTGAACCCGGGATCTCCGGATCTCAAGGCAAGCGCCCTAACCACTGGGCTACACTGCCTCCAACCCTATGCAAAGAAGATGCCTCCTTGTTGAAATACAGGAATGAACTTTTTAATCAGGCAAAACTGAAAATTGATCAAGATGGCTTCAGATATAACAGGAGACAATCCAGATCTAAAGTCTTTGGTCAAGGAGCAGTTGATGAACAGCAAATTCAGGCGACAAAACGAGTTAAGCTGTCCAGTGAAGTGAGATCACATAGAATTGAAGAGGTGCAAAGTGACATTGAATCTGACAAAGACACAATTATGTTGCTGGGGGAAAAACAGAAATGTGATAGTATGTGAAAGTTTGGTAGGGCTTCAGAAATCAATAAACAAATTTCTCAACATCGGAAAAGTATGCGTGGCAATCAACAAATTTGACAAGACTCCAGAAGGCAGAGGCACGTTCTCAGACAGCTAACAGGGACAAGCCAAAGGAGAAGACGCCAAAGGGCCAAGCGATAATAACTGACCTGTTGCTCACTGGTACAAGTTCTTCTCAGAATGAAACAAAAGATGCTGCAAACCAATCTACAGTTAAGGAGAGTTTGATGCAGCAAGAAGTACAGGAAACTTCATCCTTTCAACATGATTTGGATGACCACACTGTGGCTCAAAGAACGCCAACAACCAGTGTTGGAAGTACCTTACAGAATGCCATGCAGCAAGATGTGGATCAACTCAACGCTGTTCAAAAGATGCCAAATCATATAAATACTCCCCAAGGTACCATGCAACAAGTTGAAGACCAACACACTGTTAGTCAAAGGCTGCCTAGTAGTAGTGCACGTACCTCACAGGATGCCTTGCCGGAAAGTGAAGAAGGCATAATGAGCGACACTCATGAGCCAGTCATTCAACCCAAGTCAGATTTTCAGGAGTCCCACAGGATCTTTAGCCAGTGACGTTCCTGTGGGGGACAATGCAAATGAACATCTTTTGAGAAAGTACCGAAAACATTGTGCAAGAAATATTAGTTAAGTAAATCGAATGAATGGAGTCTATAGAAGCAAAGTGGATGACATGACATTGAATGATTTCATTGTTGCAAGACAAGAATTTTGCAGATGTCGTCATAAGGTATAAAGTATGCTTTTTGTACTATTTCGCAGCTGTCGTCAACATCAGCAAAGAATTTGTATGAAGTGTCAGACTTAGTGATGCTACAAAAGCAAGTGACCGAGGCATTAGATGAAGCCCAAGAAATTCGTGACGTGGTCACAAAAATTGCATCAATAGAGAAATCAGTTGCATTAGAAAGGATTGGCTTAATGACCGGTGACATTAGCAGTGAAAGTAATGACAGCTCAAGTGATGGCGAAGAGGGTATCGATGACCTGACAGACAATGCAACTTCCAATAATAGTTGCGCCAATGACAGTGAGAAGCAAACTCCAAAAGAAAAGAGACATATTGATCCCAATGTGTTTAACAAGAATGCTTCTACAACTTGCAATCCTGTACCTAGTCATGAGCATTTATTAATGATTCTTAGAGAGAACAGACTAAATTGGATTTCCCTTGTGGGAGAGCTACAAGATTTGCTTAAAGCTTGTTCTGAAGAGGTGATTAATCAAGCTTTAATGGACTTTGCTTACTGGCTCTCTACAAGTGCAAATGATCTTACTACAGAAGAGGAAAAGCTGATTGAACAATCTAGGCGGGCATACTTGCTTCTTGAACGAGAAAGAGCTGCTCAAGAGGACATTCAGACGGACTCAGATAGTGATGACCCTGAACAGTGGACAAATTCGAGAGCTATAAGTAGTGAAACGATGAAAGAAGTGGTTGCTCAGCAACGAACAATTTTCAAGAAAAGAGCAAGAAGGCGTTTGTGATCTTCCTACAACTACAAAACTCTAGCGATAAAAATTCAAACACCCTTTATTCTTCATTCAACTGCCTATGACGGCTTCAACTCGACCCATGTGGTGAAAGCGAAAAGCGGTGTTAGGAGCTGGTAACTGACTTGACTGCTCGAGGCGAAGAAAGTTACAAACAAACTGCAGAGAGCGAGAATGACTGATCAAGAACTCTAGAAATGACTAAATTAAGCCTTAAATACCTCTAAGAGAACGAGTAAATTAAGCACTAAATTCCTGATTAAAAAACTGACAACTGCATTCCTAAGGGAGGAATGCAACCACGCTAATGAGCAGGCGTTTGGATCTAACACTCGCCCCTAAGTGTGAGACAGCTTAAGTCGAGTCACTTACATGAAATAGATCTAAACAGAAACTATGCGTGCCAGTCCATAGGAGCGTTAAGTACAGTTTTGCATAATATCAAGCGCACACTAAGAAACTTATCGCCGTTTCTGGTGAAAAATATTGAACTAGAAATTTAAAACAACGCTTTTCAATCAGGAAATCGATTCTCGAAGTCAAACAACGTTCAAAATTAGCATCTTGGATAACTTCATTCTTTTCCTTCAACCAGAAGGCAGAGGTTATCAATAGGTCTTCAAAAACACCTGATTTCATGCTCACTTTTGCATGGCGAACAAATCCTCTCTTGTCGGGGAACACCTCAACAATTTTCCTTAAAGGCCACAAATTACGGTGTGAACTTTCAGTTGCGACTAAGATGATGTCTCCAACCGCGAGATTCCTCCTTGGACGAACCCATTTTTGACGAATCTGTAAAAGGGGAAGAGATTCCTAGCACCATCTCCTCCAAAACACATCCGCGAGATACTGCACTTGCCTCCAACGGCGTCTTGAAAGTAGATCTTTGTGCTGGAATAGACCAGGAGGCAAGGGGACTTCAGATTTTAGTACAAGCAAATGATTAGAGATCAAGGGCTCCAAGTTGCAGGGGTCGCTGGATACGGTCAAAATGGGTCGACTTTTAAGGATGCTCTCGACCTCGCACATTAGCGTGGGTAGACTTTCATCGGTTATTTGTTCCCTCAGTAAGGACCAAAGAGTCTTCCTGATGGTTGGTATGCATCTTTCCCAGATACCTCCAAAATGGGAACCTGTAAGGGGGGCTGAAGGTCTACGTGATATTTTTCTGCAATAGAGAATTGTGGATTTTCTCTTGGTTCCACTCTGAAATAGCATCGCGGAGCTCTCGCTCACCACCTGTGAAACTGGTGCCATTGTCTGAATAGATTTCCTTTACTTGACCTCTTCTCGCAATAAATCTTCAAAGAGCCAACAGAAAGGAGTCTGTGTCGCGGCTAAAAGCAACTTCTATATGCACAGCGCGGATAGCTAAGCAGGTGAGAATTACACCGTATCTCTTAACGAGACTACGACCAAGACGAACTTGCAATGGACCAAAGAAATCTAAGCCAACTGACGTGAACGGTGGTCTCTCAGGTCGAACGCTATCTTCTGGCAAGTCAGCCATTTTCTGTTGACAAAGAGATGCTTGTGAACGTCGGCATATGACCCACTTTTTAAGAACACTCTTTACAGCTGAACTTCCCTGAGTTATCCAAAATTTTTTCGCGAATGAGGGACAAAACATGCTCTCTTCCAGAATGGCCACACGCCGTGTGATTATGATTGATAATTAATCTGCTCACACGATCATCTTTCGGGAGATTATCTGATTCTTTGACTCTGAAGACAACGTAGAGTTGCGAAGTCTACCACCCACACGCAACAGACCATTCACAAAAATTGGAGCTTGTAAAGGCGACTGCTCTTGTTAACCTGCTTCTTAGGATTTGCCGTTGAACGTGCTTTAGAATTTCTCCCTCTGCCATTTCGTGGTTTATCTCCTTTACCTGCCTTGAGGAGATTATTTCTGAATCGGAAAAGCCAGGCAACAACTTTCACCAGGAGAGAAGGAGAGACCATGGGGAACATCTGCTAGCGTACTACAATAATGGACTTCTAGGAGTGCTCAGAGGAGACACGCCGGCTCGAACTTCTCTTTTCACTTCAGGGTCATTATTTGTAATCTCGCCAAATAGCTCATCTTGCGTTGGCCACATGCTGTCATGCTTCCAAAGGAATGCCGGCCCCATTAACCAACGACTTTGAGGAATATTTTATTTTTTCATATTTATATTTTATTTGTTCCTCCAATCCCTAAATAATACATAATTAAGTAGATATAGGTTTAAAAAAGAAAAAAATAAATAAATAAAAAATAAAGAAATAAATAAACTAACAATACAAATAACAACTTAAATTATTTGACATGGCATATTGGAAGGAGAGGAGAGGGGCACATCTAGATAAACTAATATTGTGGCCCTTTAAGTTACAAAAGGACTTGAGATTTTTATTAAAACGAAAAAGAAAGAAGTAAAGTTTTATTAGTATTGAGCAAGGTACCAGCGCAAAAGTGCTTTTCTAAATAATTTTTTAGATGGTTTGTCCGGGGTATTATTCCAAAAGAAACATCCAATAATGCTGGGGCAAAATCTCCTAAGGTTAGTTCGAAATGAAGGTATGAAGATTTGATTGAATGATGCACTGCGGGTATTGTAATTATGTAGCTCAGATACCAGTGAAACAGGTATATTAGGAAACTTTTCATGGTGAAAATAATCATAAAAGAGTATACATGTATTCAGTTTAACAATATCAGGAAATTTTAAAAGGTGTAAGCATAAGTAATGTGGAGTTATTGGTTTTCATTAAAGGGACGGTCACTGTTGTCCTCGGCCGTCTTTCACAGGGCAAAGTTGGAACATGCTGGAGAGGAAGCTGCTCCAAACAAATGCACAACCATCTGATACTCTTCGAGATTTTCGTCCAGGTTACCCTCAGGCCACCACAGGAAACGGAGAAAGGTTTGGTCTTCTTCGGCTACCCTAACCTGGTAAAACATTGCTTCAATATCCGCCATGATTGCTATCCTTTCTTGGCGAAACCTCATCAATACACCGTACAACGTGTTCTTTAAATCTGGACCCTTGAGCAACAGATCATTGAGCGACTTTCCTTGAAACTTCGCAGAACAGTCGAAAACGACTCGTACTTTACCAGGCTTGCGAGGATGGTAGATGCCGTGGTGCGGGATATACCACTTTACACAGTACACTTTACATTTCGTGAAAAGCCCTTTCGCTTGGTGAAGAAAGCACTTTCGGAGGACTCTGAAACAGCTCTTTTGTTGTTAATAGGCAAGGGGGGATGGTGCCACTCTGCTGCTTCTTGGTTAAGGTTAGAGTGATGCTTTTCTTCCGGAAAATGTGGGTTTTCTTTACGTGGCTTCGATTCTAAATTTATAGGGTAAGGAACAACAAAGCGTGGTTTAGGAGTGGTCTCCTTACGTTCCAAGGGACACGGATGATCGACAGCTTCTACAATGGATGTTAATGCTTGTTCACAGGCCTGGGATTTAGCCAACTTCGTTTGTACAGTTAAGCGTTCTTCTTCCAGTTGAAGGTGAAACTTCTGTTTCTCTAGTAGCTGTCGCTTCTGAAGAACCGCCTCTTCCCCTTTAAACTCTGCTACACGTGCAGCTTCTTTAGCTCTGACCACGGACAATGAAGATACATTACTTCCACGCGTACCACTGCGAGAGGAACGATGAGATTTTCTACTAGAAAGTCTGGAGGCTCAGGTTCTCGACACGATCTGACTTGCAGAGTCTTCTGGTTGCAACTGAGAGTCTAAATGCGCCACTTCCTCAGTTCTTTTAATCCAACCTTGAACTTCATGGATAAAGTCGTCCTTTCGAACAGAGTCACATTCGAAAGATTCATGGCACCTCAGAATGCTCGACTCGTCAGACAGGTATGACATATATACAACATGCGCTCCCTGTAAAGCAGCGAATGCAGCGACAAACTCTGAAATTTTCTCTTTAACGCGAGAGGCATTCCCTTCGTGGGACAGCAACACTTGAATTTCATTTCTTTTAATTGTAACTACCGAGAGATATCCAGATCTGGAATTCTTCAGCCCCCGAAGGTCTTTGAGTGAAAGAACTTGATCTAGTGCCATGCTAGCAGCGCCAACTGCAACATCACCACCACCGGGACCATCTTCTTTCGCCGCCATCAAATCTCGGCAAACTCAGGACTAATCTTAACGATGTGATGTTCTTACGACTACAAAACTCCAGCAATAAAAATTCAAACGCGCTTTATTCTTCATTCAACTGCCTATGATGGCATCAACTCAACCCATGCGGTCAAAGCGAAAAGCAGTTAAAAATTTGTTAGGTGCTGGTAACTGAATTGACTGAAGCAAAGAAAGTTACAAACTGACTTGAAGCAAAGAAAGTTACAAACAAACTGCAGAAAGTGAAACAACTAGAACTGCTCACAAGCGAAAATGACTGATCAAACCCTAGAAATGA
>NC_090891.1:15809421-15821921 GCF_036669925.1 Montipora capricornis | reverse complement strand
CGATTGGATGAGGTAAGGATAAGATACGACCAACAAGTAAAAGCCTGACAGTGACATTTAAACTAACCTACAAAGAGCCCCGTCTGTTTAATTTACCATGCAATTCGTAGTTAAACTGAAGCTCTGCAGATAGGCGAATGGCAAAAAATCCACTATAACAAATAACTGAGCTAAATTTCTTGCCATCGTTTCTCTTGAATTTTTATGGGGAATATGCTGTCAAGTGAGACCTTTAACCAGACCATAACAGTGTTATCGCATTATTTATATGCCAATTGTAAAATTGGTATTGGTTTTTTCTAGCAACTAATCCAAGTAATATCACATTTTGTTACACGACTAAGTTAGTTCAGAGGGCCAATAACTAAAATCAGATAGCTCCATTGCAGGTCCAATATTCTCTCAGTATTGGACCGGGAACTGTCCCGAATGATCCCGCACAACCACTTTTGAAAATTTTTTGGTTCTTTTATGGCCGGCTTACGTTTTTCTAAAAGAACTTGCTTTAGACAAAAAAGATTCCTTTCATTTTTCTTGCAACTCTCTGTCCCTTTTATTTTAGTAACGTCAGACCAAAGTATACGCCTGTTTCGGCTCTCGATCAAAATTGCGCGCTTGAAGTATGACATGTTTTTCCAGTCCTTCATCATGGCATTTCTTCTTAACAATTTTCAGTCGTGTGGTCAATCTCTTTTTGGTTAAGCTTGGTCGGAACCGTACTGGTAGGATATCGTCCCCATGGCCTAAGGCCGATATTCCCCCAGTACGAGCCTCGCGCTTGCTGAATAAGAAATATGTAAGTTATTAGAGCAGGATCTAGCCTACTGCTGCTATTGAAACTCCATATTTCAGGAAGCAAACTCTGCTGAGGACAGCAATTTATCGGCCATATATACAGGAATGATGCAGTTGAGATTAGATAATAGTTTATTTGTTCCTGAACAAAGTAGCGGCAGCGACGAGGAGTCAACACAAGTGCCAGCTGAAGAGCCTAGTGAACAGTACTTACAAAGGTAGCAACTCAATAAATTCCTGGAAAGTTGTAACTTAGAGAAATTAACTCGACCCAGGAAGAGGTGGGAAGAGGTGGGCACACGTACGCGTAAAAATCACGTAAAAAAGGCAAAAGATGTCGTTGTAGCAGCTTTGGATGTGATTATGCCAGGGGATGCAGCATATTTATGGGATGCACTGCAGTCGTCAATGCTTGTGGACAAAGAGCTTGGGTCTGCAGTGGGTGACGACCACAAATACCTTGAAGCCTTGGCAGAAACATACAAAAATGCATCCTCTTGGGATACAAGAAGGCAAATCTTGTCGATAATGGCAGATCTAGTCCCTTTCAAACGCCTTCAGAGGTACTTGCCTGGTATCACTGAATACCGAGTGAAAATTGGGCGCCAGCACAAAAATGTGTTTGGTCGGGGCGTTCCCCTTCCATTGAAGTATAGTCCCCGAATGCGAGTAGATCCTAACCAACTTGACCATTTTTTGACATTTATAACAAGTCCGCACATCATACAAGATCTCCCATTTGGACAGAAATACATGAAGTTATCAACTGGTGAGGTTCTGGAGACACCTAATGTAATTCGTAATATGATTCCGGAACGAATTGTAATCCAGTATACCCAATACTGCGAAGAAGCCGGATTCCAGCCTTTTGGACGCACAACGATGTTAACCATCCTCTCAAGCTGTAGTGCCACTGTGAGAAAGTCATTGCAGGGTATTGACTATATTGCCGCAGAAGGAAGTAAGGCCTTTGACGATCTTTGCCATGTGGTGAGGAGACTAGAAGAATGCGGGATATTGAACAGAGATGTCGCTGGACAATGGAAAAGTTGTCTGAAGAACGGAAAACAATATCTAAAGTCGGATTACAAGGTATTCAAAAATTAGCATCATTAATTAAGTACATCGTGGCTGTAACAGCGTAGCTTCCTCCCAACCCCTTTGTATGCAACTACTCACAAATGCCCAAATTTTGTTTAAACTTGACTGATTTTCACTCACTTTCCTTATATTTATTATCAAACATGTTTCAATACTAGTGTGCATTGTTTCTCTCCATTTATGAGCTACTGTAAATTATTTTACTTAGTCACATAATATCTGTTGTCTGTTTTTATCAGGTGCACGTATCTCTCTCCTCGCCTGTGGCTGACCACTGTAGTGCATACGCTTTGAGCGATGAAAAAGAGCCTTTGTTCAGCAGCCCATGTGATCATCATCATGGTGATTCATGCTCCCAATGCGAAGAATTGAAATGTAATATATCTGACATCCAGGCATACTTAAAACGAGAAGATCTGGGTCTACCGGATGAAGAGTTGGATGACTTGCGTCATATTTGCAACCAAGCATCTCAAAATGTTCTTACCTGGAAGGCCCATCAACTGAGAAGTAAACTTCAGGACTCTGCCAGAGTAGAAGTACTTGACCAACTAGACGAGTCATCCGTCATGATCACTCAGGACTGGGCCATGAAATTTTTGCCACAGAAATACCGTGAATCTCAAACTGACTGGTTTGCAAAGAGGGGCATTTCTTGGCACATAAGTGTGGTTGCAAGGAAACACAGGGAAATCTAAAGAGTCAGTCCTTCGTGCACATCGTCAAAAACTGCAGTCAAGATAGCTCGGTGGTTATCCGCATCATGGAACACGTATTGCGCACACTGAAAATGGAAAATCCTGAACTCACCACAGCATTCTTCCGGAGCGATAATGCCGGATGCTATCACAATTCAACCATGCTAGCTGCGTGTCGTTCCATGGGGGCTGCCACTGGAATCACTCTTTCTAGAGTGGACTTTAGTGACCCTCAAGGAGGGAAATGTCCTTGCGACCGCAAAGCAGCCACCATCAAAGCACATGTCCGCAGATTTATAAATGAGGGGCACAATGTTCAAACTGCGGAGGACTTAGAAACTGCGATGCTATCAGCGGGAGGACTCACTGGGATCAGAGTGGCTGTTGTTGATTCATTGGGAATCAAGGAGAACCCCATCAAATGGGATGGCATAAGCTTGATTAACAACCTACAGTACACGGGCACAACAATAACAGTATGGCGATCCTACAACGTTGGCAGTGGAAAGACAGTAGACAAACAGCTACCAACAGGTATGACATGTAGTATTAACATGTAGTAATTATGAAAACAATAGGTTACAAGTATATGCTGTCGGCAACGCCCTCGTTAGTTTACCATATAATGAGCGTGATTTATAAAGCAGATACGAACATCACTTTTTTCTTCTGAGGGATAGGTAGCTATGCATTTTTTGTTATGGCATAAAGGTCACCTTATTGGCGGAAAGGTAACTTCATACGCCAACGTTCATCCCTTCCAGTAAGAGTATACTCCATGTGGGTACAGCTTGAGCTGAATTGCGGCTGTTTGAGGAACTTTTTACCAGAATCGTGTATTTTTTTGTAAAACAAATGGGGTGTTCATTACTTGTTAACCAATTTGCTTTTTCAGCGTGTGCTGTTTGCATGCAATTTCTTAATTTCGTGCTACACCTACCAACAGACAAATTTCTTCACGTGGAGAAACAAAAAGAGTAAGCGCGCGAGCTGCTTCCTATTATTTTATTTGTTATTCATTTTTTGAGTTAACATTTCTTTTTGGCTTGGTTTCAGCCACAACCAGTTTCAGTGGTACATTTCAACAAGCATTTTCATCGGGAAACTTTGTGGATTGCAGCAAGGAAGTGCGTCAGACACGTATCCAGAAGTCTTCAGATGAAAATTCTCTCATTGAAGTGCCAGAGACAGCGGAGGGAAATGCAGGGGTAGGTGTTTTCCAGTGTCCCAGTGAAGGATGTATCAAGGTCTATCAAAGATACTCAGCCCTTGAAAAGCACCTGTCGTACGAAATGTGTGAATTGCTCCCAGAGAGAGGCACACTTCTTGACCAAGCGAAAGAAATGTACCATCTTAAATTAACCGAAGGAAGGAGCGCAGGAGCGACAAGCCACGATGAGAGAACCGATGCTCGGGAAGTTGCTGCAAATGCCAATCAACTGTCGAGAGGTTGGGCGTTGAAGCAAACAAAAAAATCCGGACGCCTTAGTGAAACCCAAAAGAAGTACCTTAATGAAAAATTTAGTATCCGGCAGCAAACAGGCCACAAAGTAGATCCGCTGTCGGTAGCTCGCGACATGCGCTACGCCAGAAATGCGGAGGGTAAGCGGCTGTTCACCCGAGATGAATTCCTAAGTGCACAACAAATACAGTCCTACTTTTCCCGGCAAGCTGGGAAACTACGCCATCAACATGCAGAAGGTGACAGTAGTGATCGCGAGGCTGCTGTCGACCAACAGCAATATTGGGACACTCAGACAGAAGTTCTACGAGAAGTTCAGCTCCAGCATCCTATCACTTATTACAATCTTGATCTTTGCGCCTTGTATCATGTGAACAGGCTGAATCAGCTTAGTGTTGCCGTGTTAAAGTACATTTGTGAATACTTCGATATAAACAAGGAGCAACTAACGCTTCGCAGGAAGGCGCCTTATATTACTCTTATAGGAAAACTAGTACAGTCATGTTCATGTCATGAACAGCAGTAACAGTGCAAGTATTTAAAGAAGCAGGCTAGTACGAAAAGAACCTCTAAGTTCCCCTTGCAACTAGCTTTTTTTGCGTGTAGGCTGTTTCTAGTCTCACAGACTGGGAATGATCCAAGTGTTTTCATTGTTTTTACTACAACCGAGTAAATGTCGTCTCGTTGAGTACGAAAGAAACAATTTCTTGCTAGTTTGAAGTCAGAAATCTTGTTTCAGCATAGGGTTTGGACAGGAGCTCATTAAGAGGAGACTCTATGTCCCATACTTGGCCTCGGAGTCAACCCTTTCTCGAGTAGATTTATTTATAGAACACCTCCCTTGGGAGATTCAGCACGCTCACTGTTGTAAAAGCCAATCTCCCTTGGGACATATAGCACGCCCACTGTTGTAAAAGCCAATCAAAACAGAGCTATCTCAGCGTCAAGGGAATTATGATACTTTTCGCGGAAAAAACCTGTTCCAAAAAATAAATTTACTCGGGAAAGGGTTGACTCAAGGAATTAGAGGAGATAGAGGCTCCTGCTGATGAGCTCCTGGTTTGGACTATTATTAGAGAAACAAGAACGTCGGTTTATTTGCGAGTTGTATGGTACTATAACCAGACAGGGTTGGTTGTAGTTTAGTTTAAATGCCACTGTCAGGCTTTAACTTCGTCCATATGTTGGTCGTGTCTTATCCTTACCTCATCCAATTGTTAGGGGCATACATGAGCGACTGCTCAGTTCTGGCATGCTTCTGGATGACTATGAAAAAAATTATAATTGCTTCAATTAGCTATTTTGCAGATTGCCAACAAAAGAATAAAGCCTGATTCTGATATCCAGCCGACCTAGCTGCGACGTAGTCGCCGGTTCCAACTGACAACGTTTCGGCGATCTGTTCAAGTGGGTCCCCGACGCGTCTGCAATGGATCGCGGACGTACTCAAATTGCCGCTAAATTTAAATCGAATAGGCGCAATTTCCAACCATTCCATTTGTAAATATGGATAGTACGGGTCTGGCGGTGATTGATATATGAATACAGCCAACGGAATTACTTATAATCTGGTCGTATTACCAGATCATCTCTTCCAAAACCAGTCTTTTCTTTATGTACTTGGAGAAGTTTGTTCAGATGTTGTTGTATCTTTGTTGAGCGGAAGCAACATCAATCTTCAGTGTATTAGAGAGTGCTTGCCAAGCATTTTTCTTTACTCTTTGGTCTTTTTATTCATGACAGGACGTGTCACATGTAGCCCGGTACGCTCTTATTTCGTCCACGAACATACAGCTTCTAGATACATCCTTACGTGTGACTTCATCCGCCATTTTGAAAGTAAGGAATTGTGGGAAAAATCGAGTTGTTACGTCATACATTGCGTCCGCAGTTGCCGAAGGCTGCTCAGCTAAACCAATTCGCAGGCAAGCCCGCGGTCAATGCCTGGGACAGATTATGATTCGGCGATAAATGTTCACTTATACCCCAGGTATGTCCGCTGCATGAGAGGACCTGGCTAAAAAGATATCGCGGGCGTGCAGTGTTTCAAAATTGTACCCCCACCCCGTCTCCCCCGCTACCCCATCTCGCGCGAAATAAAGAAAATAAAAATAAAATGTATCCCCTTTTCTTGAACGCTAATTTTATAGCCCAAAACATTTAACATATTATTTGAGCAATCAAGTTGAGCCCGGAAATGAAACTCCCTCGAGCCCATCCAAAACCACCAATCATCCCAGATATAATGCTGATGAACAATTGGCGGCTGGAAATTGGTGAAACATTGGTTCTTTGCAAAGGTGGCGAAATCTGGTTTCAGTTCTTCCGAACGTTTTTCCAAGAAAAAGAGTCTGCTATAAATATAAGCATTCCGGTGAGTATCGGCTAGATAAAGTGCACCGCAAGGTTCAATTCTCACACCAGGTAGACTGAACCTCTTTTCCTTTTCTCTTTTACTTTTAAAAGTAAATGGCAAGTATGGAAATCGAAAAACCGCAAATACATTCTATTGCATTACCTTATCCGAAAATTTGCGACACCTGTCAATATTCGAACGTGAACTCACTTCAAATTAATTTAATAATGTATCAAATAAATGAATGGAGTCGGAGCAAACAAATAAAGTTAAGCAATTTTAAAAGGTACTGAAGCTTGAATCTGCTTTCTAATTTAGTCCTGAAAGGCAGTCAATAGTCCAACATTATTTCAGTTTACATTTTGAGAGAATGTTACTTTGGGGTTGCTAATGGCAACTGTGCAGTTTGGTTGTTTCTCTCTGGTGGGAATTTAAACATTGGTACTTGCAAAGATGGCGAAATCTGAGTTTACTTCCTTCCGAACGTTTTCCCGAGAAAACGAGTCGACATCTGCAATAAATAAAACGTTCAGGTGAGTATCGGCTAGATAACATGCATCGCAACTTCGCAAATTTTACTGAAGCTCGTTTATTAATGCTATTAACGAACGAAGTTATTTTGTGTCAGAAATGCGACTTTTAACTCCTTCGTAGACACCATAAGATTCCGTACTTCTACCAGTTTCTTGCAGTAATTGTTACGGACCGATTTCATTAGAAAATGTTTAAAACTAACGAAACATCTGCTTTCTATGGTTGTTGTCACGTTCGTGACGCTTAGGTCAAAGGTCACGTTTTCAGGAAGTAGAACTGCATTTACTCGCCTTCTCGGCACTCACGATTTTAATTACCCAAAAATTTTACTTCACTAATTTGCAGAAGAAACCATGCTCTTTCAGACAATATAAACCGTTTTGGGGAAATCCATGTACCAGAACGTCTTTTGAGCAGCTGAAAATAGGCTAAATATTCACCTCTCGTTCAGCTGTCTTAAGCCAAAAGGTTTCAAAATTACGTGAAATATTTGATTTTCAATCAAATCGCGATCCAAATAACTCTAAATATACAAGAAAGAAAGTAGAAATACGACGTACGATTAGTTTTGAATGATAATCTTTACTTTCGAGGTTACGAGTTTCTGAATATGCCGTCTATTTTCGATCGATTTTGGCTGATTTTGGTCATCGGGAAGAAAAAGTTCGTTAATAAAAACACTAAATGATTTAACGCACTTTAAGGAATATTTTTGTAACTAGTGCCCTAAGAACTTCATTCTGGGGGAGTTTGAAGAAATTCCATTTTTTGGCTATTTCCCGGTTTAGTCGATATTAAGGCGGAGCCGCTCTTAAGAACATAACCTTATTGTATGAGTTCTTAATATAGCCAGGACCTCTGCAACCAGGCTCTTCGTGAGCCAGGATCTTTGTGACCAGGCTGTTAAGAACATAACCCTAGTTATAAGAGTTCTTAATTGAACCAGGACCTTTGTAACCACGCTCTCCATGAGCCAGGATCTTTGTGACTAGGTTCTTAAGAACATGATAACCGTATTTGTACTATATGTAGTTCCATTTATATCCAGGAGCGCTGTAAGAACATAACCCTAGCTGTATGAGTTCTTAAGATGTCCTGGACCCTTGTAACCAGGCAAGGATCTTTGTGATTATAGGGTCTTAATGGCATTCCAGGAACAACTTGTGAAAAGGCTGTAGAAAAAAACGACTGAAAGGTAACCCCTAGAGGATCTGACGTTATTACCTGATGACAACAGTACTTTTGTGAACAGACAGTTTATCAATATAGTCAACCCTCTGTAAATATCACCAATGTAGACCTTCTGTAAGTTAAATACCCAGGGGCAAAATCATAAGACTAAACTTGAACGCAAACAAATACATCGTTTAAATTTTGAAAGTAGAGTAAGGATCATAAGAATTATTTTGTGGTAAGGCAGCTAATCTATTGATTTAAGTGATACTGTAACAGTTTCTTTGGTTAAAATGTTAAACATGAAATGAATGAATGTACCTGTATGTAAACAGACATCCAAGAGTGATTCCTAATGGTAAATTTGTGATAATAATAATAATAAGTATTTATTCCATGACAATGATAATGATGAGGATGATAATAAAATAATAATCAGAATAATAATAACAATAACAACAACAACAACAACAATAACGGAATTTAAAAAAACAGTGAAAATGTCATCTTCAAGATGGTAATGATAATGTGGTCTAAATAAGTAATTAGATTGTGTCAAACGTAAATTAAATATACCTCCTTGATCTACACCTAATTATTTAAAACTACCTCCAGCAACATTACCTATAAATAATTATAAGAGGGAAAACAAACAAGAAAAGGTCAGCATTGTTTATAAAGAGATCACAAGGAAAGGGCACCAACAAGAGAGGACAAGACAGAGAGCAATTATACGCAATGGATGTCAGCTATACAGGAGCATTTTTTACAGCCTCGCCTGCCTCAATCTTACTTTACTCAAGAAGTTAAAACAAGATGCCATGACATGATTTTCTCTGTTCGACAGCTACAAGAGAAATGCCGTGAACAGAACAAGCCCCTCTACCTCGCCTTCATTGATCTCACAAAGGCCTTTGACCTCGTCAGCAGGAGCGGACTGTTTCACATCCTGAATAAGGTCGGCTGCCCTCCAAGACTGCTTGCCATCGTAGAGTCCTTTCACACAGACATACAGAGCACAGTGTGTTACAACGGAGCAACGTCCGAGCCGTTCCCAATCAGCAGTGGTGTCAAGCAGGGTTGTGTGCTCACTCCGACACTGTTTGGGATGTTCTTCTCCACGCTCCTGTCCTATGCCTTCCAGAACAACGACGACGGTGTGTACCTTCACACAAGGTCCAATGGGCGCCTCTTCAATCTAATAGGTCTTCAATAATAGGTCTTTATTGTTTTTTAAGCAAAAATACATGCTAAAACAAGAACAGTTACATTAAAAATAGCCAAAAGAATTAATTAGAATTACAAGGCTATCAACATTACATTAAATAGCTACTCTATATAATCTGGCCAGACTCCGCGTGAAAACAAAGGTTTGCAGCGTCACCATCAGGGAGGCCCTCTTTGCCGATGATGCAGCACTGGCGACCCACACTAAAGCAGCTCTGCAAAGACTGGTGGACCGCCTAGCACATGCGTGCAGAGAATTTGGCCTCACCATCAGCCTCAAGAAGACAGAGGTGATGTCCCAGGGAACTGAGTCTCCTCCTTCCATCCACATCGGAGACTATGACCTGAACCCAGTCAGCCAGTTCCAGTACCTTGGCTCGAGTATCTCCTTCAACCTATCGATGGAGCCAGAGATCAGGGCCAGGATTGCCAAGGCCGCTGGGATGATGTCGAGGCTCCAGAAGAGGGTATGGGACAACAACAACCTGACCAACAGCACCAAGATGCAGGTGTACAGAGCTTGCGTCCTCAGCACCCTGCTCTACTCAAGTGAGGCCTGGACAACCTATGCTACACAAGACAAGAGGTTCAACAGCTTTCACCTCCGCTGCCTTCGGCGCAACCTTGGCATCCACTGGCAAGACTTGGTTCCCAACACCGAGGTGCTCGAGCGGGCAGGACTGCCGTCCATTTTCGCCTTCCTGGCCCAGCGTCGACTGAGGTGGCTCGGACATGTACACCGCATGGACAACAGCCGCATCCCGAAAGACCTACTGTATGGTGAGCTCGCGGATGGAGCCAGGTCCCGTGGGCACCCCTCCATGAGGTACAAGGACTCATGCAAACGTGACTTGAAAGGCGCGGGTATCGACTTGGAAACATGGGAAAGTCTTGCTGAGAACCGTGGGGCATGGAGATTGGCTGTTCGCAGCGGGGTGGAGAGAGCAGAAGAAGAACGCACCACCACACTGTAGCAGAAGAGGGCTGAGCGCAAGGCGAGATCCACGCAGGACACAACAGCATCACCCTTCATCTGCCTCACCTGCTCCAGAGACTGCCATTTCAGAATAGGGCTGTACAGCCATCAGAGGAAGTGCAGCACCCAGACGTGACCCAACAGCCTGCAGCCATCATCTTTCGAGATGGACGAAGGACGACGACGACGACGACAACAAGATGCAACACAGCACTAGCAATGACAAAAAACAGTGACTGTGTATACCCTCACAATGTACAAACATGGTGTAGGTCATATACGTGTACCTGCAGCTTTTTGGTTGTTACAGGTGTATGTTAAATTTCAATGATCTCATAGATAACAGCATCCAGGCCTCAAACATCAACATTCCCATGTTTTGTATAGATTCTTCCCCATCAAATGGTCAACAGCCATTAATCCACCGGGGCAGTGACCTGTCGACGCTTGCACTTCAATCATCTGGACATACGTGTAAGTACAACATAGACCTCCTTAAAATAAAGCAGGGAGTGCACAGATAGCATATTTCGTGAAATTTGTGAGAGAGTTGCATGTAACCAACCCTGGCCACATTGTTTGAAGGCTGATTGGTGCCTTAGAAGGGTGAAGTATGACCCAAAGCCAAAAAAAAAACATGGATTAGTGCAGGTTAGGGTTTCCATAATAAAGGCAAGTTTTGCTAAAGGATAGGCACTCTAAATTTATTTTTTAAAGATGTAGGAAACAACGTGGGCTATTACATTCTCATACTCTACTAACAAATGCTCACAAAATCAACATGTGCTTTTATTAACAGTGGTGAACACAAAGAGGAGAAGAAAAGATAACAGAACATATAAGGAAAGAAGAAAGAAGAAACTGTGAATGAATGCCAAATGAAACCATACTGAATAATACATGAGTTACATATGTATACATTTCCATAGCTTTTTGGTAATAACTAAACTACATAAATGTAACATTCATGAGGCCTAGACTGCAATTGATGCAATCAAATATGACGTCAGAAATCATATAAATGTCCATAGATAAAATTGCCATTGACATGACAAATCTGTTGTAAAAATGTAACTTCGCTACTGATCAGTGACTGCACAATGACCTTCCCGAAATCACCTCTAACCAACCAATGAAAACCTGAGTTTTGAAATGCATTATAGAAGAGATTAGGCCCCACATGGTAATGAATAGGGAGTTTGCCTAGTACTGAGATAACGTTAATTTTTTTACGTATTATGACCAACGCATCCCACGTTAATGGATCCAGGAGTCTTGTTAAAGTGCATCAATGGCAAAATTGACATATTGCTACATGTGGTCTGTACAAGAAGAAAAATTTTGTTTACTATTTACAAATCTCTCTTTTTGTTCCAGAGGTATTCAAGTTTTCCAAATATGCAAATTAGCCAATTGATGACGTCATAAACTGAACCGAATTATGATAAAGTATGATGGAAAAAGATATCCCAGCCAATTTGTATAAGAAATGCTCGATCCTTTGCAATAAGATTCTAGAGGATGTGCTCCACAATAAGAGCGTACCAGTTTTATTACTATGGCAACATACTAGGTTCCAGACCTCCTTGATATTAAAGACTTTGCTGGCCACCTTTGGCGGGAAACCTCAAAAAGTTTCACCCATTCAAGCCAGCTTTGAGAAGACGTATTGGAGAATAGAGCCCTTATTGAAAGATGCAGATGAAAAGGAACTGGCTAGCTCAACATTACGTTCAATCGCTTTGCACTACATTCAGCGTACAAGTCCTAATCCACCTAAGGCTCTTGCCAAAGCTCTCAATCGCTTAAAGAAACGTGACGACATCGTTATCACTAAGCCCGATAAAGGTTCTGGGGTTGTAGCGATGGAGAAACCCGAATACATCCGCCTACTAAGCGCTGCTTCAGTTGACACCTCTAAACTTACTCATGTCGATGACAAATGATCTAAAATGCGTGGACGACCACCTAAACATTTCCACCCGCTCCTTCAGAAAGAGAAAGAGTTGCAGGAAACTTTAAATCAAATTCTGCCTGAAGAAATTGTCAATTCACTTTCGCCTAAGAGTTCCAGGCTCGCTCATCTTTATGGCTTACCCAAGACTCACAAAACCACACTAAGTATGAGGCCTATTTTATCAGCAACCGGAACTTACAATTACAATCTTGCTAAATGGC
>NC_090891.1:15794421-15796921 GCF_036669925.1 Montipora capricornis | reverse complement strand
TGGTACACCGACGGGATTAATCGAGCATCCCTCCCTCTCCCACCTTTCAATGTTGCTTAGAAACTAAAACGTACTGAACAGTTAGTTTGGGTGCATTGCGCTATGCAACATTGAACGGGGGAAAGGGGGTGGGTGTTCCAACGACTTATGACAGTGATTGTGTTATTGAATAAAGTATCGAATAACCTTAACCTAATCATGTCACGTTGATGTACGTCTGAAGATATCCAGTGTGTATTCTTTTGATGTTGTAATGAATTGCGCAACCATTTTATGAAAATTGTTGTGTGGCCTTTGGAAGCACTGAATACCACTGGTGAGGAACTGAATTTTTGTAAAGTTCATGTTTTCTTAAATAAACGTTAGTTCATTTTAACGCATAGCAATGCATCATGCTATTGTACGAAGCAACGCGTCGGGTCACATCGCAGGTGGTCTGAGATTTGATTACAGTAATGAAAATTGGCTTTCAAACATAGAAAACATGGATAGCGCTGTAGTTGAACAGTCATCACAAGTAGAATTAGGAGTAAGAGAAGTAAGACGTGTCTACCTTATAACGTATAGTCAAGCTGATACTACTAAAGTATCTTCTCAACAGCGTTTTGCTGAAATTGTCTTAGAGGCCTTTCAGTTACGACAAGTTTCCAACGAATCAACAGTTCAGCAATGGGCGTGTTGTCTCGAGCTCCATCAAACAGGGGGAATTCATTTCCATATGGCCATTAAACTTCGAAGACCAAGACGTTGGTTGTCGGTTCGGCAGTTTATTCATACACGATACGGAATTAATGTCCATTTCTCGAATCGTCATGTGAACTATTACACTGCATGGAGTTACGTTATCAAGGAGGATAACGATGTTGTGATGTCTTCCAATCACCCTGATCTTTGGAACACACCTCCACCCGCGACAACAGCTGCTAGAGAGGCTATAGCTGCAGAAAGGGAACAGGAACAAGAAATTGAAGGCCAAGAGTCCGGCGAAGAAAGCTCTGCAACAAGATCATCTTCTAAAAAGCGAAAACGACCACCGCGTCTTACCATGTTTGACATTTCTGAAATTGCTGTCTCCAAAGATATCAAAACTTACTTGGAACTCCTTGCACTTGCCAAGAGACAGAAAATGGAAAGGAAAACAGATCTGGCACAGTTCATTGTAAACCGAGGGAAAAAAGCAGTCGAGGAAGCAATCAGGACGGGGTGGGAGATTGAAAAATCTGAGGAGATGTTAAGGCGTCAGCGAATGTCGCGTATGGAAATTTTCCAAGAAGCTTTAATAGGAAATTGCGCAGAAAATTGTGACGGCCGTTAGTTGCATATTGCACTGAATATTCTTCAACGAAATTGCATCGCGCGAGATGATTTCTCTGCAGCTATGCGCGAACTATTCGAAAAAGGAAGAGGAAAATATTGTAATATTTTTCTCAAAGGTCCAGCCAATTGTGGAAAAACATTTCTATTAAATCCATTGACAGTTATTTATAGAACATTTTTAAACCCAGCGAGCACAACATTTGCTTGGGTAGGCGCAGAGTTAGCCGAAATAATATTTTTAAATGATTTTCGCTGGTCTGCTCAAGTGTTACCATGGCAAGATATGTTGCTATTGTTGGAGGGACAGCCAGTTCACGTTTCGGCGCCCAAGACACATTATGCGCAAGACATAGTCTTCGAGAAGGACGCTCCAATTTTCTGTACTTCTAAAAGTGAAATCGTTGCAATTAAAGGGGGTGTGGTAGATGATATAGAAACTCAAATGATGTCCGTAACATGGCATGTCTTTACCATGTATGCTCAGATACCGGAGTCGGAGCAAGTCGTTTTAAGTCCTTGAAATGTTTCGCTAAACTAATACTAGAATGAACAATGATGACATTGATTTAGTGTACCATTAAAATTTGCCACGTTTTATTACTCTGCGTGCAGCCTTCTCCTACACCTAAGAAGTGTAGCACTTCAGTGTACATTATAATGATTTCCGCTGTATACTGTTATGCAATAAACAACGGGTTACCATTGTAACCCGATGAGTTTTTAAAAGGTTATCACAGTACTTGACTTTATCAATTTCGACGGGTTACAATGGTAACCCGTTTAAAACAGATTACAACCTTTTCTCACTCCCTCATGTGTTGATCTTGTTTTAGGCTGTACATCATTATATTAAGATACTTCAACATTACATTGCTAATTCACATTAGGAAACATCTTTATCTATTAAGAAAATTTGTATCCTGTTTAATATTTAATGCGGCAACCTTTGTTATCAATAATCTGTTGAAGGCGCTGCGGCATTGAAGGGATAGTTTTGTTTATTATATTAACTGGAATACTGTAAATAGTGCGTATTACCCTGGCTTTGAATTCTTCGAAGGTTTCTTTAGTTATTTTTAGTTGTAAGGCATCATCCTTCAGTCTTACTCTCACTAAATGAAAAAAATTCTCGATAAGTTTAAGGTCTGGACTTCTGGGAGGAATTTCAATTAGAGACATATCA
>NC_090891.1:15786921-15789421 GCF_036669925.1 Montipora capricornis | reverse complement strand
GCCAACAATCGAAAAAAGGCAAAACAATTCACAGATGATTATAGAGAAGTTATTGAACAAAGGAGGATTCAAATTAAAAGAGTGGACCTACTAAGAAGATTGATCGAGCAAACATGAATCAAAAATACCAATGGAGCCATGTACTGCTACAGAAAAACTGCTTGGCGTTTGTCTGGGATAAAATAAAAGAATTTTCACTTGAAAGTCAAATTAACTTTTTTCCCAAAGATAAAAACGACACACACTCAAAGGGACGCGAATCCTACAAATGTTCAGGCTACCTGTAATATTCCAGACATATTGAACAAACATACAATTTTGTCTCAACGTGAACAGGATATACGACCCTCTTGGACTTGCCGGTCTGTACACAGTAAGAGCTAAAATACTTATGAGAAAACTGTGGACATATGAAACGAAACTGGATAGGGACGATCCCATACCATAAGAATACGGAAAAGAATGGATGACATTTTTCAGTGACTTGCCTGAAATGGAAAAGATTAGAGTCAAAAGATGTATCAACCCACACAGAGCAATAGGAGACCCCAATACTGATCATATTTAGGCGACGGATCAAACAACGCGTTACGGCGCTTGTGCTTATGTCAGATGGGAACTACCAACGCGAGAATTTGTCAGTTACATTATTCTCTCAAAGAATCGCCTAGCTCCAGTCAATAAGGATGTCAATTGACCGCATAGAACTTTGTGGTGCAGTACTAAACAAGATTAAAAGCCGTTTTACGACAACAATGCAGGTATAAATTTCAAGGATATTACCACATTGTCGATTCCCAGATAGTACACGCCATGAAACATATGGATGCTTTTCCAGCAACACTGATTTCTTTTCATCACACAGTTCGGCCGCAACACGCATAGGGCGGGAGAATATGGAGTAGGATCAAGAATGGGTACCGAAAAGAATGACTTTGGGTATTCAGGACTGTAAAGTAATAAAGAAACAAGACCGATATGGGGCTTGATCTGGTTAACACTTTGGGTAATAAGCAAGGACACCAATTCGACATTTGATATCGTATATTTAGGCTGGCTAGGCAGAGACCTGACATTCTCAGGTTACACTGAAAAGGCGAGTGGGCCGATGATAACTGCATAACACCCTTAGCAACAGCATCAAAAGGCTACGTCGAAATACTAGTGCAAGGTATCTATCAATACTAGTGAACATAACATTGATTACAAGACACACTGCTTTGCAAAATCCGAACCCATTCATAGCATTGACTAAGTACTGGCGAGCTTTTGAGAAGTTCTGCTAATCTGAGTGACAAGCAAAGAGCTCACTGCGGCGATGTACGCACTTAAGGTGCCGAGTAACTACATTCAAGAAACTGCTACTAACTAAGTAGCTGACACCTGAAGATATTGCAACGTCACTCGCACCGAACAACATATTCTCGGACCCCCTTGTTACAAGCACCAGAAAATTATGCACCCGAAGACTTGAAAAAACGGAAAATACTTAAACGCCTCTGTCCTTCGAAAACGTAACAATGGAATGATATACAGTGGGAGGAATGAAGTCAGGGCGAGTCTGGTATGGAAATGATGTGCTACAATCAAACAGGGAACTCATATTGCTACCACCCTAATGAGCATCGTTTCTCGAAACTCTATGCAGACTAAATAGATCAAAGAGGACCGCTTGGGGTATTATCAACAGCCCGTAACATTCGATCAAGATTCTGGATAATTAGACTCACTTAAACTGGTTAAATACATCAAGAACAACTGTTGGTCATTGTCTGGTAGAAAAATAGAGAAATAAACTGGAGCGAACAGATAATGGGTAAACTACCCTCTAGAAAGATTATAACCAGCATCCCATCAGGGTTCCTATAGCGCTTCAACTTTTTTGGTTCATTTAAAGTAAAAGATTATTAAGCAAAAGAACTGACGGGAAAAGCATACGGATTAATATTCAATTGTCTCGTGCAACAAGAGGCGTTCATGTAGATGTTTTCGCCTGATTATCAGTGCTGAGAAATTCCTAATGGTAGCTACGACGTTTTGTATCTATTGAGAGGCTATCCATTCAAAACTATACTCAGACAAGTGGAAAAGCTCAACTGTGGGCAGCCAGTTAAAGAATTAAAGGAAGTAGTAGAAGATGCTAGACTCGAACATTCGCTTCAACAGTTTGGAGTAACACCATGGTCTCAGGCGGATCTCTCAGCTGACTGCTCCATGGAAGAATGGTATATCCAAAGCAGTCTTATTAAACCAGTGAAGTAGAGCTAATTACATTAGCTATTGGGCGAAAAGTGTGATGACATTTTCCGAGTTACAGACTGTTTGCTTTGAGGCTGGGCTAACTTGATAAACGAAAGACCGATAGGTAGACAACCCAACCTCACCGAGATTGATTAACTACCTATGCCCCAATGATCTCTTGGGCTTGGACGTTCAACGTCAGGGTAGGCAAGCAGTACCATTCATACAAACAGATAATCCACGTCTGTGTTGCCGAAGA
>NC_090891.1:15780716-15783216 GCF_036669925.1 Montipora capricornis | reverse complement strand
ATCACACTTGTATCTCTCTCGGAGACAGGCCGCACAGATGCACCATCCGGATTAAGGACTTTGGCAAACTGGAGATAAACCGCAGTATGTCCACGCAACCAGCCAACATGGTCCATTATCTCGGAAGCGCAGCTCTCTTGAGAGCCAACATAATTGCACAGCCAGAACGAAAACCATGGACCATTTCACTTTCGTCCGCACCCATTATCCTTAAGGTACCCCTTTAGTCAGGCCTCGGTGGTGGAAGATCGGAGATCTCAACCAGCTGGTAAATCTTGAATGCCTCCACTTGGAGTTGTTGAGCGAAATAAATAACCACAAGTTAAGTCGACCCTCATTTGTCAAGCTTCTCTAATGTACTGCTCACTACCCCGAATCGGGCAAATGGTGGTGTAAAGATTCCTAAGGATCCCAAACACGTGCTCATCACCATCCCTCAAAGTCTTGCCCCACACGTGGTTGAAGGGTAAACCAACATCATTAGGGAATCGGAGTATCCCAGACACTTTAACGAGATCACCAGGGCGATCCTCACTAAAATATCGTTTTAAAACAAGCCGGTCCCGAGCCACGATAAACCGCTGGATCGGTGTTTTAGTGCTGTCTAACTCCTGCTGAAGGTGGGATGATAACCACGTCAGTTTATCAACAAAAAATGGAGTTGCCTGTTTAGATGTTAGTCGAACCTGAAGCTGCTTCTCCTAGGCGTTAAAATAGGACTTGGCAAGACCCAAAAGTAACCTAGACGTATCAAATAGTGTGCCACCACAAATATTGTTCACTGAGCCACGGCAAAATTTTGTTGATCCTCCGTAAGTAGAGCCGCGTATCATGATTTTCTCCTGGTCTAACTGGACTTGTAGTTGACCGTTATGTCGGTCATCTATATACAAAAGACAGGGGACTCCAACTTACTTACTTTGGGCCTTTTCTCCTCCTGGAGCGTAGGCCACCAAAAATAACTCGCCAGTCTCCTCTTTCCTGCGCTATCCTTTCAAGTTGTTTCCATGTGTGTCCAGTGCTCTTAATATCCTTTTCAAGCTCCGGTCGCCAGGTGTTCCATGGTCTCCCTCTCTTTTGTTGACCTTGGGGGTTCCAGTTCAGGGCTTGACGGCCAATGCTACTCGGTGGTTTGCGTAGCATATGGCCAAGCCATCTCCATCTCCTTTGTCAGATATCCTCTTCCACTGGAGTTGCTGCAGCCTTGCCTATTAAGTTCTCGTTACTGATGGTTTCTGGGCAGTGGATTCTTAGGATTCTACGTAAGCACTGATTTATAAAAGTCTGGATCTTCTTCATAGATGCCTTGGTTGTCCGCCATGATTCTGCTCCATACAACAATACTGACTTAACGTTTGAGTTAAACAAACGTACCTTGGTGGATGTGCCGAGTTCTCTGGAGTTCCATACCTTTTTTAGTATGTTGTATGCTGATTGTGCCTTGCCAATCCTAGTCTTTACTTCTGCGTCAGTTCCCCCCCCCCCCCTTTTGTCCATTACACTGCCCAAATAGGTAAAAGACTCAACTTCCCCCAGTTCTGCTCCTTCAATTGTGACTGGCTCATCACTGTCTGCATTCAGCCTCAGGATGTTTGACTTCAGTTAATTGATCGTCAGTCCTATTTGCATTGAGGTGTGATGCAGGTCAGATGTTTTTGCCTGCATTTGCTGGCGGTTATGTGACAGAAGCGCTAGATCGTCCGCAAAGTCCAGGTCGTCCAACTGTATCCACAAGGACCACTGGATCCCATTTCTTATTCGGTTTGTAACAGCTCTCATGATCCAGTCTATAGTCAAGATGAACAGAAAAGGTGACAGACGGCATTCCTACCTTACTCCGGTCTTTACCTCAAACTTCTCTGTCAATCTCCCCTCGTGAACCACTCTTGCAGACAAACCCTCATAAGAGTTTCGGATCAGGTTGACAAACTTCATGGGTACACCATAATGTCGAAGCAGCTTCCATAATGACTCCCTGTCTAGGCTGTCAAAAGCCTTCTCGTAGTCAACAAAATTTACATAAAGGGGGGAGTTCCATTCAATTGATTGTACCACTATAATTCGCAGTGTTGTGATCTGATCGGTACACGACCTGCCTGGACTGAAGCCGCCTGCTGATCCCATAGGGTATGATCTACTGGTCCTTTCAACCTTTCCAAGATGACTCTGTTCAGTACTTTCCCTGGGACAGACAGGAGCGTGATTCCTCTATAATTTGAACATAGGCCAAGGGCTCCTTTCTTGGGGATATTGATCAGGAGTCCTTCCTTCCATTCTAAATGGATCCCCTCTTCTTCCCATATTTTGTCAAACAATCCATAGAGCATCTCAGCTGGCATCTCTGGGTCTACCTTGAGTGCTTCCGCTGGAATCGCATCTGCCCCTGCTGCTTTACCATTCTTCAGCTGTTTGATGGCCTTCCTAATTTCTTCCCTGGTGGGCTTGCCACAATCAATTGGTAGGTCTTCCTCTGCTGCTCCTCAAAGTATTCTGCCTATCT
>NC_090891.1:15760716-15773216 GCF_036669925.1 Montipora capricornis | reverse complement strand
GAGTCTCGTATGTATTGTTATTGTCATCAAAAATAAGACGTAGAGCCTGCTTGTTTAGCAATTCTAATTTTCGCGCATTTCCGGCTCCGCAAAAGTGCCATACATTATTACAATATAGAAAATACGGCGTGATGAAAGCTCTATACAACCTAGTTTTAGTATTACTGGATACAATATTTCTGAAACGCTTAATAACCTTAAGCTGGTTGTTAACACGATCACAGATGTCTGAAACATGTTTACTAAACGTTAATTTGCTGTCTAAGTTAACCCCTAATAAGTCAATTTGATCTTTTTTCTTAGTTTCAATACCACCTACTTTAAAATTGTATTTACGGCTAGTTTCTCCAAGGATCATTGCTTGAAATTGTTCAGGATTAGCTTTCAATCCGTCTATCTTGCACCAGTGAACTGCATTGTCAAGTTCATTTTGCACTGTAAGATGGAGTGCTGCCGGGTCCTCATGTGAGTCATAGATTTGCTGATCGTCTGCATAGATATTTAAATTGGCTTTAACAAAGAGGAAAAGATCATTAATAAAAATATTAAATAAAAGTGGACCAAGAGTGTTCCTATGAGGAACTCCTCGTTTAACACGTAACCAAGGAGAGTATGTGTCGCCGATTCTCACTCTTTGCTCTCTATCCTGCAAGTAATCTTTTAAAAGATGACATGTATGGTGGTTCAAACCGTAAGCCCTTAGTTTAGCAAGAAGAAGTGCATGCGGTAGGTTGTCAAAGGCTTTAGACAAATCTATGGAAATTGTTTCTACAAGTCTGTTGTTGTCAAGGCTGTCCTTCCAGTCTTCAACCATTCTTAATGGCGCCGTTTGGCAACTGTAATTTCTACGATAAGCAGATAGGCAGTCATCGAAGTGAGCTTGAAGCTGGGAGGCAAGTAGTTTCTCAAATATGTTGTTAATAGCCGGTAAAACAGATATTGGTCTATAGTTTGTTTTACTGAGTTCATTGTCTTTTTTAAATAAAGGTGTGACTTGGCCATTTTTCCAGTTCTTAGGATAATTGCATTGTGCAATCGAGGCATTGAAGATAGAGCAAAGAGGAAAGCATAGCACTGATGCAGATTCTTTAAGCAGTCGCGGAGTAATGTGGTCGTATCCACTTGACTTGTTTACTTTGATTTCTTTCAAAAGTTGCTCTATGCAGATGGTGCTAATGGGCGAGAAACCGAAATCTGTACGGTCCATGTCATTTTCTAAAATGGCTCGGACACTGGGATGATCTTGAAAATACAGTACATTCTGTAGAGCTAGGACCAGGATTGGAATGGATATCACCACGGAGGCAAAAACAGTCGTGGTGTTTGGTGCTATTCGAAGAAGACAGTATCGATGGATTGAAAGTTGCAATTCCATTTGCCGAGTAAGGAATTCTTCGGTGTAGAAAGCGCTTGCAGTAGATTATGGATCCGTAATAGATTCGCCGAACGGTCGGTAAGATGTGATAATCGCAAGATTGTTGAGACAGCCTGCTTAAAGCAGGTCATTGTTTCACCAATACAGAAAGTATCCTAAACATTCATAAAAGCTAACATTAGGCCTAATTAGGCCTAAACAAACGTTTTTAGGCCTAAGGTTAGCTTTTATGAATGTTTAGGATACTTTCTGTATTGGTGAAACAATGACCTGCAACCCGCGACCTGCGACCTGCAAATTAGACCCACCGCGAAAAAAATGCTAGCATAATCGAGAAAGGCCTACAAATCACTAAGGACAACGCAGAAAATAGTGGGTGAGTGAACTTTATTTATCTGGCCGTCCATAAAATGAACTTTCGAAAATAAACATCTCGCTTGAAGTTTTTTATGGAACATTTTCCTCGATCAGTTGAAACAGCCGTAACAACTGTCTCAAAATAACGTGACGTCACACGCTCTCGCATCCTCAGGGTTGTCCGCCTGTGGCGCGCGTGACGTCTTCGTGTAAGAGGGCCGTTTGCATACACCTATGAGCTCCGACTGAGGACAAAGAAAGATGGCGGACCAGTTTTAAAATGCCTGCATTTAATGAGAATGTGGGCAAATGTTTGGAAAATTTTAGCCCAAAATGCGAAAATTACGTGTTTTCGACAAACGAGTGGTCTAACTTCATGGAAAAATGTTGGATTACAAGTTGAATTCTTCCAAGGTACTATCTTTTGGATCTACATCTCAAGCTCAGCTCGCAATTGAATTATTTTTAAGCTTTAATTAATAAGCTTACTTGTGTATAAGTTTTTTGTTCTTTTATCCAAGCTATCTATGAGAGCCGACAATTGAATGTTAACTCTGGACAAGTAAATCAGTCACCTACTGTGTAATATTCGTGGTTGTGTTACTCCTTCCGGGATTTTCAGTTCTTCACTAACTATACAGTGTACTCTCAGGGCTCCCAATGAACCAAATTCTAATATATTGTAGAAGAAATCCGCTTGCTTACAGAGTGTTTTCTTTTTGTCATAGCTTTCCTAAAAAAAGAAAACTACGGTTAGGGAAGGAAAAAATTCACCAGAGACTACCAAATCCACAGCAGGTTTAAAACACAGGTCACATTCCACAGGTCACTCGTTACAGGTCATTGTTTTACCTTTACTGAAGCAACCCAAAACCTTCAAACTGTCAAACCTCCCTGTCGACTTTTGTCTTTAACAGGGCGTCAAGTTCCTATTTTTCCTATTTTTTGGCCTGCTTCCTATTTTCTCCTATCTTTTAAAGGAATTCCTATCTTTTCCTATTTTTAGGGTGCAGGGGAACATTTTGAAATATTTGAGATAAAATTCTTAACAAAAAGAAACCTTTCTGTCAAAAACATTCGGAAAATGTAAAGAATTTATCATCTGATGTTTCTGCCCAGACTTTCTCGTGTTTTTGTAGCATGCAAAGGAGTCTGGCAGGTCAGGCAAGTAATTCAATCCAATTTCATCCTCTTTGTTTTCAAAGAATACATGTAGTTGTTTTATTAATACACCATCTATTTAAAGACATTTGTATCTTGTATCTTTAGCAATATTTTATTTTAAAAAGTTCAAACATTTTTTCAGCCTTTTATGTTTTGTAATGGTTGTTAGAATGGTAATCATTACAAACAAACTCATATTTATTCCCCGCATAATTATTGTGCAGTGTGGCCAAGGGCCAGGGACCCTGGGTTCAAGACACGTTATGACCACTGGAATTTGTTGAGATTCTTAACAGTAAATAATTGTTGAATGTTCTGTTCTTTTGTGATAGTTTTTCATTGGCCCTTAAAAGCCCCTATGGGGAGTGGTCAATATTATTATTACCAGTAAGTGTGTACTGTATTGTATGTCCAACGGTGGGCAAGACGTAATTTTAGAAATGGTAACTTTGAATAAACTCTTAGAAATAAGAACATTTAATTCAGCTTCTGAAGTTCCCTATGGAAGCTGACATCAACTTCCACTGCGCATCATTTTAAGAAAATTTCAGGCCAATTGAAAGCATTATAAAGAGGTTTTGATGCCAAAATGCCTGGAAGTGAATTCATTTTGACAACATAAATAATTTTGTTCATCCGTGTAGATACATGTAGTTGCTGTACTTTCTGGTATACATAACTTGCAGTTGGTACAGGCCCTTTACAGAGAGAGTTTGATCCTATCTATAATTTCAGAGGGTTGAAGATCACGCCATATAGGTGAAATGTTTCAGACAAAAATTAATTCTGGCCACCGTATGTCCTATTTTCCTATTTTTTGAGTGCCATTTGTCACTTGACGCCCTGCTTTGGGAAAAACTGAAAAGCAAGTGCTGCAGACCAAAAGCGGCAAAGTACAACAAACAAAACCTGCTGTGGCCTGGCAGGACAATGGTTCAAGTACATGTATACTGTAGCCTGGTTAGATTAGTTATTGAATATGCAGCACCCTTCTGGGGACATACTCTGCGGTTTATCTGAGCAAAACCCTAGAATCGATACAAAAGAGGGCATTAATTTTAATATCATTTTCCTTGGGCTGCCACATGATGTAGCCCTTAGCCATTCAGGCTTGCTGCCCTTCAGTCAAAGGCGGGAAAATCATGCCAAACGTTAATGGAGAATTTCCAGGATAAAGGTTTTCTTTTAAACATAATACCCATTTCCCCCGAAGCCCACCACAGGTATTCTCTTCACTCTGGCTCTGTTGTTAGAAGTGGTGTTAAAGTAGTTGCCAGGACTGAACGAATGAACAATTTTTGTACTTATAAATATCAATAATATAGTTGCTGGTGCCCTTGCTATTTTCCATTTTCATTGTACAGGGTATAAAAGCTTGAGAGGTTGTTCAAGTTACACAGGAAGCAATGGCAAATGTACAGATAACACAACTCAAGGCAAGAAGACCAATAACAAAGGTAAGCTAAAGTACCACCCTATTAAGATGGCCTAATGCACTGTAGGTAGTTTGCAACCATTCTGTAGAGACACAGGTAACAAAGCTACAATGTACCATAATTATTGCAGGTGGACGAACAAAAGGAGATAATGAGAGATCTTTTGTTTTTGTCCACCAACATGGCGTTGATGACGTAACATGAAAACCACCTATATGAACATACATGTAGCAGTGATGAGGCAGGGGTACATGTATGAAACTGTCCTAATGTGGATCCTGACGAATTTATATTGATTCTCAAGTCCACTTGGAAAACTTTGTTTTTGCATGATCCAACCCTCTCCCACTCCTGCATTTGTGCTGGCTGTTGGCTGTTCTTTGCATGACTGTTACTGATAAAAATTATTATGTTAGCTTGATCTCAACAAGCTGTACTTTAACATCAACTATCAGTCAGGGCAGTAGGTTGACTCATGATCATCTTTTGCTTTCATTACGATGATTGGGGGCTTAAAGCATGGTTGCAAAATGGAGCATGGCTGCTAATCATTGTTGTTGAGATTTGCCTACGGTAATTATTATGATGGTTTAATGACAAAAATCTGAGCTACAGAGTTACAAATGTAACTGATGGATCCAAATTGAAAATAATAGGAAAAGCTTGTTGGAACCACAACTTTCCTTTCATTCACTGTACATCATTGGTGTTGATTACTAGTGCCTTTTTTACATGTATCGTTTAGGTGAGCGGAAAAAGAGGCTCTTTAAACTACCACCAGGAGACATTAATTATGACAAAAAGTACTATCAAAACACCTTTATTTCAACCACACGAGCCATGAGTGATTATCTTCTAAAACCAAGGTTTGTACCCTTTGAAATTTTTGTGTAGATTAGGATTACTGTAATGATAATACATGTAAAGCCGTTCTGATATGTAAGTATCAAATCTATCAGCTGGGAGGTAAAATTAGATGAACTGTTTTCTAGGTGACTTTTTGTAAAAATGTCAAGTGCAATTAATTGTGAAAAAAGAATAGTTTTATTGTACTGAAAGAGATGTTATGTATTGTAACCCCGGTGGATGAAATGAAGACTTTCTTATCAAAGTCTCTCCTATTATAGGGTAATTCCACAATATTTTGCATGCCACAGAGGGGACATCAGAAAACAAAACCATAAATAGCTCCTTTTGCCAAATTTAGTTTAGTTCCCTGTGGACTTGTAATGATGAAATAAATGATGACTCTTCTTTGTCAAATCCTTTCAAAATTATTTCTGTCACATCTGGAAAGATTTAGTCCTTTATTCAATCTGTCACGGAGAGGACCAGAAAACCAAAGAAAATAGAAAATTAAAAACTAGGCTAAAAATCCTGTGAATGTAAACCGGCAGCAACAACACTTAAGTGCACATTTGATTTTTATGTTAATCAACAATTAAACTGCATTGATGGAAAAGACATTCTTGCTCTCTGATACAGCACAGATAATAATGAGTGATCATGGTTATTGTCACAGAGGGGACTGTCATGGAGGGTGACTCTTGTCTAATAGATAGCGGTCATTAATAGCCACTCTGCAATCTTCTCTGTAGCAAAGTGTTTAAAGTAAAACAATGATACTAGACTTGTCTAGTGTTATAACCAAAACATTCTTGAGGTGTATTATATATATCTGTAAGAATGTTGCACACTCTTTTCATAATACATTCCTTCTCAAACAGGGTCACTTTCTGATTATTTTTGTTTTATTTTATTTAGAAATATTAGGTTCTAACAAGCTAGGCAATTGCAAAAGACAACACTGTACTGTAATGTAAGGCTCATTAAGACCTTGTCCTAACAAAAACAAGACACTTTCCAATCTGCAACTTCCATGAAGTCTTATAAAGTCATGTATAATCTGAAAATACAAACAGCTCGGATACATCAATTATAATTTAAGTGTCTCTCTCTCAACAATGACTGAACACAGAATTGAGGTGATAATTTTTTTTTCTGAAAGTAGTGACCTCATTTATGCATGTATGAATGTAAGTGGTTCATTGAATGAAAGTGCCGTACATCAAAAAAGGCAAGAACAACTTCTGAATATAACTTGCAATACAGTCAATTGTATAGGGACACTGTTCTATGAAAGCAAATGTCAGTGTACATTTTACCATGCTAGTAGAATATAAACTTATGGACCTATGCAGATCTTCCATGTTGTTTACAAACATGTATGAATGGTGTAGTTTTACTAGCAATGGCTAATGTGATAAAATTTTGTACAAGATTACTTCCAGCATATTTTTCAGACAGTTTCATGTTACCACTAGTCCAAGTTTCTTATCATGCACTGCTTAAAGTTTGAACTGCTTTCTAATGAAAAGGTGCACTTTCTCAACCTCACGCTGAGTTGAGGGCAATTGCCCACAAGTAAGACAGGACCATAAAAAAGGCAACTACAGTGTACCCTCTCAGAAAAACCCTCGTGAATAATTACTCTGCCTCTTGGAACTGACGCCTGATATTGTAAACATGACAACTAAATGGTCTCATTTGGGCCTGCAAATCTTTCTCTGATTCAGCAATTGTGCAGTCAACAAGGTTTTTCTTCACAGCTCCTTCCACTTTTTGACACTGATAGTAGCTGGATATTGAGTCATCTTTGTCTAGGCCTTCAAAAAGATTATCAGTTAAGCTCAGTTACCCCACAGCTGTCACAAACCCTGTCAATGCATTTGCAAGAGTCAAGACTACATACTGTCTTTGCAACAGCTTCTTCACTTGATATGCAGCCAGATGTGCCAAGTCTTGATAGGCCTTGAAGGAGGAGGTCAATATTTTCATGATACTTACAGATGCATACTTCATGGTCAAATGCAGATGATGGTATGACCTGGGGTGGCCGGAGTTGTGCAAACTTGGATTTGCCAATCTGAACATTGCTTTCTGTGTTCCCTTTTACTATCAGCTAGTTTGACAGACACATAATCTTTCTTCCCTGGAAGCATTCTGCTGATGTCCTCTCTTAAATAGAAATTCTGCACCTTTTGTATCTCATGATCAGTGAGAGCATCACATCTTTTTTTTCTGTCCTTGCTGTACTCTTTTCTTCGCTTAAAGTTGTTGTCATACAAATCCACCACCGCCTTCCGTTTTCTTGGGGAAAGATCTTGAACAATCTTTGCTAAGTCACTTGCACTTTTCTTTCAGGGCATTTTGGCAGGTGCTTCTTTGCTCTACTGAGTGCTTTTCCAAACATCTGAGGGCTTTAATTACTTGACTACATGTCAAGTTTTGCCTGTTTTCTTGATCACGTCTGCTATTTTTTTCCTTTGCCTTCTTTTCTTCGCTCTTTCCTTGGCTCTCAAAGCTTCAGGCTGATTGGCTTTCTTCTTCAAATAATCATTTTTCTTTCTTTCTGTCCTTCTTTTTAACCACCTCATACTTTTCTTCATTTTCCCTCAGTCTTTCTCTGTATTTCTTTGTCCTCTCTTTGCTTGAACTCGTTTTGAACTGCTCTACAAGAACTGCATGTGTGCTCTTGCTTTAGTGAGCATGTTCAGTGTCTATCATCCCATAATCCTTTAAAGCTTTATCATGAATCATTCATGAGAACTTAATAAATGCTTATTTCCACTGATTAACTGCACATTTTGGCAGGTTAAGTATTACTGTTCTTTGTTCTTTGTGTGAGGAGATTATGGATGGTTAAAACAGTTTATCTTCAATAGCAGTAGTTTCTCTTTCAAAAGAATAATTCTTCCTCCAAGAAATATATGTCCGTTCTGGACAGTAAAGTCCCTTCCGTGTCAAAAAAGTCCCCTCTGTGACAATTTTTTTTTCACAAAAAATGTCCCCTCTGTGACAGAAAAGTCCCCTCTGTGACACAAAGTCCCCTCTGTGACAAAAAGATCCCCTCCGTGACATTTAAAGTTTTCACACCTATCCTAAGAAAAGAGAAATAGAAGAACTCCTCCACAACTTGTAAGTTTGTCAGCCCATACTTCAACTGTAAACAGAATTTCGTATAATTATTACCAATTGCTTTGAAGAGATAATAATTTTTATCCCTATATTTTTTGTCACAGAGGGGACAATTCAATTTTGGATGAGGCCTTGATCTCTTTCTTCAGACAAAATCAGGGAGAAATAATTAACTTAAACAGTCTAAGTAAATAAGTAAATGTCCTGACAGGTTTTACTAGATTTCCTATCAAGATAGATTTACAATGTACCATGGTCATTTGTGCATGTCCCCTCTGTGACAGCCCAATAGGCTGAATTGTTTAATTAATGATAATTTATGCCATGAAATCATTCCGCTGACATCCGAAAAGTACAATTTCATAACAGTCTAGATACTGTACAGTGTGTACAGTTATACTGTCCTTTAAGTGAATGCTAATTTTTACAAGCGTATGTCTCAAGTACCGTGGAATTACCAGGTATAGTCACTGGTACATGTGTACAGTATCCAAACTACATGTATACAGAAGGTCCTAGGTTCGACTTCTGAAAAGAAGCATTTGACTTTTTTCAGATTACCTGCATTACACGTAGTCACCAATGATAACAACAACAACAACAATACTTTATTTACTCTAATTACACTTAATACACATTTGCAAATACTATAAAATTAAAAGTGTAACAACATACATTGTATGGAGAAGGAGATATGTGTATAAAAGTCGAGTCAGGGGTTTAAATAAACCTTGCGGTTTTCGAGTTATTCCCCTGGCCTTAGATGTTCAAAAAGTGGATAACGCTATCCAGTAGATAAATCACTGTCCATTGGATAGCACAATTGGTTTTGCTATGATCAACTTATCCACTATTGATTTACAGTATCCGGTGGATAGCGCTATCCATCGTTTGAACAACTGGGGTCAGATAAATAAGCCTCTTCAAGAATAGTTTCGTTCTTTTGATGATAACACGGCTCGCAATTGTGACCAATATGGTTGCCAATGTGAGTAAAAATTCTCCTTAAGTCGCCAACTTGGTGAGTTCATTTCTGAATGAAAGTGAATAAATGAATAAGTGATCCAGGTTAAGGAACATCTACAGTGTAAGATTGCTTTGCTGCAACAAAAATGTGGAGCAAATCAAATTAATATGTCTGGATTTTACATGTACTGTAGCGTTCAAAATTTTAGTACAACGCCATTACCACTGGTGTTACTTCTGTGTAAATCGTGGGCACAGTATTTTACAGAAAGACTGCTGACCCGTATTGAATTAACATACTTTGTATCCACCATGTTACCAGTAATTGTGTTTTGCGCTTGTAACCTACAACCTGACAGGTAGCATCGATTTTGACAGTTTTATCTGCTTTCTTTACATTTTGCTTGTGCATTGAGGATGTGGTAAAATTGTCTTTTAAAGTTCTGAATTTGCTTTCCTCTCTTTGGGGCTCCTATACCTTCTGGCAACTTGAAGTTACTTATATTGGGGCCTTACATGTAACTTCCTCAGTTACGTTGTAGTCGCGAAAAGGTAACTTCAGTTTTTTTTAAATTTTGAGCCCTGCATGGATAACATGTTCAGCATTCACTAATCCCACTAGAAAAAGACAAAATTATTCCAGCAGACTGCGAAATGAATAATGATTTAATGCCAACAAGGGGATTTTTAATCCATGATATTCACTTTGCCTTTGAATGAAAGTATTATTGCAATAATATTGAAAACATTATAGTTTTAATCATGACTTATTTTAAAATGAACATTGCAGCGTCTACTAAATGTCTTGCTAAGTAACAAGTTTGACAGTAATTTTTGATTAATTATCAGTGATTTAGAAGGCCTGAAAACTACAGCAGTTCGCAGTGCCTACAGTGACCCAGATCAGCCTCCTGATGTTTGTTACCTAAAATCTGATGTAGAGAAAAGGTAATTCACTGGGTATATAGAGATTAACCTTGACAGTTTTCAAGAGTTGATTGACTTCCTAAGGTCACTGCAAATGCTTACACAGCGTTAGATTTCAGCATGTTTTTATCATGAACAACTGTGAACAAACAAACAACTTTTTTGCCATGGTGCTTTTTTCGATTTTATTATTTTTCTCTCAAAATCATGCATGCGTGCGGCTTATAAACTACTAAGTGAAGTTCTCAGGTTTGTCAAGAATCTCTGTGTAGAATTAGGTATGTGCATGACAGATGGCAGTATGCATGTACATGTACAACACAGCAAAAGCTGATGAATATTGATGACATTGAGAGTTGTAGCAAAACCAATGAAACTATACAGTGAGGGATGAAACGCTGATACATGTACATGTAGGTTGATTAACTCTTTATGCTGTACACAGGTATAGCGGTGTCTACTCTTAGACAAGTAAAATTAGTATATCATATTGGGTAAAACATCAAATTTAACAATGCATTAGAGCGGTTTTCAATTGAGTGTCGAAAGTAATTAGATAATTACTTTGGTTTATGATTACTTCACTCAGTGATTGGTTCAAAGTTCTCGCGCCATTTTTTCAACCAATCAGAAGTGAAACCAAAACCAATCGTGGCTCACGCGTGCACATTTTCCCGCACTTTGTGTCGGCTACGTGTAATTACTTCGAGTTTTGATTGGTTTGCCGGATTTTCTCAGTCCTTTTTGATTGGCCAAAGTAATTACTTTGGTTTTGGTTTTACGACACTCAATTGAAACTCGCTCTACAAAGAAGATGCTAATAATTATTGGCAAAATAATCAGATTTGTGGGATTCAGTGAGTTTTATGTTTTGTGTTACTTACAGATCACATGAAATCTGGGGAGGCCCTGAAGGGCTTGCAAGAGAGATCTGGAAGAGGAAAAAGGCATACGAAGAAAGTGAGCGTTACAGAAAAGGTAAGAAAACAACCTCTTTAAATAGTGTTTTTTTGCACAGTTTACTACATGTATAAAATTGCTTAGAGCTGTCATTTGCCTTTGTTTAACATTTTACATGCTTTCTTTATTTGATTGGCCTCAGGAACCTGCAGGTTATTCCAAGATAAACGCAACCTACAGATTATGTTTATATTACTCATGGGCTCAGGGTGCCAGTTACCGGTATTAGTTATTATGACAGCTAGTATGGCAGTCTTCTGCAAACAAAGAATTGATGATAGAGCGTTCATTTAATTTGCTTTATTTTAGTATCCATTCTTTGGCAAATAAACGAGGTCCACTCACCTTAACCTTGATTGCTCTAGATATTTAATAAAAAAATAATAGTCTTTTAATTTCTATTATCCTTAAAGTTAATTGTCTTTCTCCATACTACATGTACATTGCATAATAATTATTGGTTCCCAAATGTAACATGCAAACTTCAAATTTAATTGTCTTTATTGGTAGGTCATGAAATACTCAAAATGTTTGGGCACTGTAATGTCCATTTTTAAGGCTATAGTTAGCCTGTACTGTGTTCTTTACTTTGGTTGATTTCCAGTTCAGAATTAACTGATGGTATATTTTAGATCATCTAATACAAGAGCTTTTGAGAAATTTGTAGTGTTTTTCTCCAGTTTTGCTCCAGTTTTCTAGCCCAGGGGTTGTTTTTATCGCGTTTGAGTCAGAAGAACACAGGATGGCGCAAATCACATACATTTGGGTGCTGCTCAAATATGTGTTGATTATTCCAAACATGTGGAGAACCAAATTAGTGAACCACAATGAGTTAAATATTACTGTTCTCTGATTCTGTTTAATGGTTCCGATTCCGAGTGTCTGTTTAGTACTGTTGATGACCATTTACAGTGTACTTCACTTGAAGCCTGACAAGCTTTATCCCACCTTTGATTCCTTGGTTTCTGCATTTAAAATACACTGTCATTACCAGGATTGAGATTTTTTTCCCATTGATTTCACTGTTATGCCAAGGTCTTTGAATGGAGAGCTGTTGTATCACCAGTGTGCTGACTAACCTTCTCTTGACTCTATGCTTTTTCTGGAATTTTGAATAATGTATGCATTATTATGTACCCATTGTCTTCTCATCATTGTATTTTCTATTCACGTTGTTATTTAATCAGTACTTATGCATGTTATTAGCTATCTTTTATATAACACCGACTAGCGGTTTCACTTGTATTCACAACTGACGATGGATGTCGATCATCCGAAACATGTTTTGCAAATTTAAAATTGTGTGTTTCTTTTTGAAAGTTATTTCTTGCTTGCTA
>NC_090891.1:15748216-15755716 GCF_036669925.1 Montipora capricornis | reverse complement strand
AATTGTTTCAGAGAAATAGTAACCGAGGTGCACTTTCGACCATCGTAATAGACTTGAGGGGGGACGTATTGGGATGATTCTAAATAAGCTGTTGTGACAATATAATCCGAGTTTACTAATAACTTGAAATTGGTCTTCGTTGATATGAAATAAATACCTTATCCACCCTGAAAACCCCATCCGCTGTCGGAAATTGTCGCGCGCGGAGTCTCGCCTGAAATTTAAAATAAAAGTTTTGATCGGTTGCGAAAATTCCCAAGCCGATATTGACAAGTAAATTGTTACATGATTTCCTTTAAGTGCTTATCACAATTTTTTAAGGGAAAAAAAAACAAGGAAAATAAACCCGTTTTTACAGTTCCAGACATTTTTTCAAGGCTTAAAACGCGTCAAGTTTTAATGCGAAAAATAACGATATGAAGAAGCTTGTGTTTCGTGGGTTATACATCATCAGATTCCTAGCTCTGATTCATAGACAAAAACGCAGGATCGAACAGCAATACTGAATAGATGTGACAAAATCATAAGTTCTTTCAAATGGACTGTATATACCCACTCCTAAAAAGAAACTTTCTTTCTTCCCTACTTTTAGATATGGCTGGTCAAGGGCCCGTTACGTATATTCACTTATCAGTGGTGTGGGTATATTTTTTCTTGGAGCTGGTGTGACAATGTACCATGGTGTTACAGGGCTTATTAACCCTGCTCCCTTAGAGAATCTTGCTATGGTGAGTCTATGGGCGTCAGTTGTTTTACCTGATGCCATTCACAGCAAAGGGGATTGTCTGTAAGAGAATTGACTGTTGACATCTCAGCGACGCGGACCCAGTTTATGAATGACAAAGAAGCCAAAGCGATTACACGTATTGCTTTTCGCTATCGAGTCCGTGTTGAACTTAGATGCGCTTAGGATAGAGAATTACTTTAGGCTTTGACTAAGTCCCAAGCTTTTTCGAGGCATGGCAATTTACACAACTCTAAATCAGAGGAAATTGTGTCGCGTTTAGAACTTGATTGAGACTACTGTCACATGATTTTTATGCAATAGAAATGACACCTAGCATCGAAAAACGTGAGCTGCCGCGTTTATATGTGATATACATTGGTGAGATAAAGATCTTAAGTTTCAAAGTTGATATTTAAAAACGTCAGTTAACTTTACCATCGCGTTTTAACGAGAGTTAATAGTTCTGGTCTAATTGCAACTTCTAGGCTTAGTTGGCCAAGATATCTCGCACCAAGGAGACTGCTAGCAGCCCCTTCTGAGTCAGTCAAGCCGCCCGCTTTAGTCAGTCACGCAACCTAGCCGAGCGGAGAATAGTGCCTCGGCTCGGTTGCGTGACTGACTAAAGCGGGAGGTTCAACTGACTCAGAAGGGACTGCTAGCAGTGCACGCGCCAAGAAAGACCCAAACTATTCACGACTTGAAGGCGCGAATTTTCGCGCGCTTCTAGAAAGTTACATACACCATTAGTGGAATTCCGATTGGTTTATCGCGCTGTCTACGCTAATCATTTGGGATTGGTCAGAATTAGTTAATTTAGTATGGCTTTTTAACACATAACTGAGAATCATAGTATCAAACCCGAGTTTTCGGTTATTCGATTCCTGTTTTGTTGAACCCGTAGGCCTATACTATTCTTGCTGGATCATTTTTGGTTGAAGGAGGTGAGGTAATTATTTAACTTCGTGTTAGTCTGATAAGGACACTTGAACAATTCACAAAACGTAAAAACTACAACAGGATTAAACTCAACCTTCCTAAGACAATATAGAGGAACCTCGGTTTAACTGATGAGAATGACTGATGTAATGTGAAGGGCTAGATCTGTGTAATATGAACCGTGTGAGCGTTAGCCCTACCAATGGAAATGGGCACACACAAGGACAGAGAAAAACTCTGACCAACGTGGGAATTGAAAACACGACCTTTGGGTTAGATCACTGCTGCTCTACCGACTGAGCTACACGGTCAGACGGGAGCAGACCGTGGGAACTGAAGATGTTAAAGTCATAGCAATGAACTTGTACCAGTACAAGGAAGGGTTACGTTTTTACAAACGTTGGCCGTGTAGCACTATAAATTAACAGACTTAACTGATTAGAGTGTAATGTGAAGAGCTAGTTTTCTACCCCATATGAACCATATGAGCGTTAGCCCTACTAAGGGAAATGGGCAGTTCCCACGGCCTGCTATTATGAAGTTCATAGTATTATACTGTGCGGTTACATTGATTTGATGACCGTTTTACTGAATGTATTCAACAGCCACACTGCTGTTAGCCATAGCGCAGGTCAGGAAAAGTGCACGAGAGAGTGGAATGTCATTCAAGGAATATGGTATGATTCTCAATAAGCTATTTTCACTGGTACTGTTCGTCAATAGCGAACTTACCATTGGGGTAGAAAAAGCGAGCACGCGCACCGTGAAAAACTATGTGCATGTTTTCAGAACCTTCGTATCCGAACTCCTTTCTAAAGATCGAAAATATTGGAAATTTTACTTCCATTTTATTTTGTCACTTTGTACAGAAGCACAACTCAAGTTCGTTTCGGGAAGAGCATAGTAGCATTTTGTTTATTCTACTCCTTGTTGTTTAATGAATGGAACAGTCAGAATATTATTTACTATTTGTACAGAATAGGCGTTCCCATGAGATTATTTAAGCGCGAAAATCGAATGCGATTCATCTTTTCACACAAAGGATGATCCAGACAATTCCGTTTTTGCAATGCGTGTTGTTTTCGCAAACCTTATTCCAGGAATAAGCGGTAAGGGTACTACAGGCCAAAACAGGTAACAAGGTATGTGTTCAGTGGCTGCGTTGTCGTCCAGCTGTGAAAAATGCAACTGTACGATGTGTGTTGTTTTACATTCATTCATCATGCCCACCTTCAAGCGACAGGCATTGCGTGCCGCGGAACAATTTTTCATATATCAAAATTCCACCCGAAGCTGAGATTCATCCAATTAGATCCCTACGATAAGCAATGCGAATTTCCATAACAAAAACAAACGGTCGAAAAGCCAGTCGGTTGAAGGTTGGCCTTTAACGATGTCTTTGTTTTACGTACACTTGGACAAACTCTAAATCACACGGAAATTCTGCAATGATGAACAGAGTGGCGCTTGGCAGGAACTGATGCAACTGTACTTTATTTTCAGTGGTACGGGGACGAGATCCCAGTGCAGTAACCGTTTTAATAGAAGATGGCGCAGCCGTGACTGGAGTTATACTTGCCACAGGCTGCCTTGGTCTGACATCATACACGGGAAGCCCAATATTTGATGCCATGGGATCAGTTATAATCGGAGGTAAAGTCTAAACTTTCTGTCCACGGATGTAATAACTGGGAGGGAGGCATGAATACCATTCCTCCCTTGCAATTTGGTAGCAAAAGTTCAGATTTATGTGACTGGTACTTTTGGAACTGTTTTGGCGCGAAGATCGTGCGCGACACGCAGACCGGTTGAAAGGCAGTGTGCAGTTCATTCTGAACTTTGGTTCCCAAGTTATTTCAGTGAAATAACGTATCCCATCAATTCATCAATTCTGTTAATTGTTACACTGAATGAACCATCTTGCATGGCATCCTTACCTTGTTCACGGACAACGGTAATTGTCCCTTTGATTAGTTAAAGGGGCTAGGTCACGCAATTTTAGGCAATTTCAGCACTGATCGAATGGTCATAGAATTAACTAAAATGTCAAAATAACTGTTCAAAACTATAGAAGAACTCTTACAAAACACAGGGAAGCCAAGAAGGCACATGGATGGACAAAACTGGAGAGGATTGAAATGGATTGAATTTGGGTAAATTTGAAAAACGTCGGCCCACCTTTTTTCAAATTTATATCAGTCTATATCAAAATGTCGTTTACAAAGCTGAAAAATCATTCTCAGTTATTATGTGGCCGTGATTTTGCAAATGAAAGACTCTTGCTCTGCCAATTTGATGTTTAGAGCTCATAATTAACAAAATTAAACAAAATTACCTAAAATAGCGTGACCTACAATACTCGTCAAAAATCTTGAAACACTTATGTCTGTTTCCCCTTGCGCAATGTTGATTTGGGTATCACAGTGGTTTCAGTGCTTCAAAACACGCGTGGCTCAACATTGGGGAGGGAGAAGGCACATTTCGGGGGGGGGGGGGGGGGAACAGGGGGGAGTAGAAAGGGGGGGAAGGGTGTTTGTTTTAACGATTTGTGACGAGTATTGTAGCCCCTTTAATCTTAGGTAGTACATCAGCGTGCCCTCCTCTTGAATAATTTCTCTGACCACAATCAAAATGCAATTCCCCTTACTAATGCTGTCGGTGGCTTAGCATTGCAGTTTTCCTATATTAAACTTACAGCTAACTTGATATTGGACATCAGAGATGAAATCGCACCTTGTTGTATTCGGATACAGTTTCAAGATACTTCCAACATCCATTTTGATATCACCCGATCCTCTGCTTCGAACAACTTGTGAACATAAGGCTCTAGACTTTCAGTTAATTTAAATTCGTTGTCCAAAATTACTTAACCCCACACAGCTAGTGCTCCACTACGGGGGCCCAAGACATGAAATGAAAACATACGGAAGTAATTACAAGAGTACTGTTCGACATTTTATTTGATATTCGGAATATCTTTAAAATGTCGTTCCTTTTAAAAATATTTCCTCGCTATTGTACCTTTCATTTCCATTTCTTGTGTTTAGATTTGCTCGTTTTAGTAGCCATACAGTCTGTCGCTCCCAGACCGATACAATTCCTTGCAACTGATTGCTTATTATTTGTACGGTTTTAGGCCTTCTTGGTTCATTTGCCGTCTTCCTTATTAGCAGGAACGCTGACTTTCTGATGGGAAGGTACGTTGTTTGTAGTGAATGCCCAGATTAGAAGAACTGCCGCTATTCATGTTTCGAATAAAATAGAAACAGGAGCCCCGCTCCCTGTGATAATGTTGTATCACAGTGTTAACAACCGATTAGAAGACTGAACGATGCAAACGCGTCCGTTAATGATTGAAAATGTCTGCGCACATGTGAGAAATCTTAGCAACGCCACACGTTTTACTCTCTTCAGTTTGTCATGAAACTGCAAAGTACTGAAGGCAATCGACCATGTAACTGTAGTTGACACGTTAGAGCAATTTCTGTCTTGATTGTCATCATCATCACCATCATCATCATTTTGTTTTCGCTTTTTAGGTCTATTCCAATTCATAGACTGCAGCAAATCATTGAAGTACTAGAGAGTGACATAGTGGTCAGGTTGGAACTTGCATTGCGTCATGAAATATAGTGTTGCTGGGTAATCGTTCGTAAGACATGTTTCAGCGTTTTCCCTCTTCTCTGAAATATATGTTGTTTTCCATCCCTACTTCTGCCGTCTCTGGACAAATTCTTGAATGTAACTCGTTCTCTAGATTTTGTTCTTTTAACAAGTTTTCAGCGACACAGAGAAGGAAACGGGACTGTGGAAAACTTTACGGGCTTTAAATGGTGGCTTTTAATGTGTGGCATTGTTTTCATGCTTGTTTAACTGTTCTCCTTTTATTTATTTTCTCCATTGCATTAGATCAATCCATGATGTGAAAGCCACAGAGATGGGTAAGCTCTCAGTGCTCTTCCATTACTCGTGGCGTGCTGTTCCGGCCACTTGTCATCACTACATCCAAATCTTAGGGGTATCATTCGAAATCTTACAGAAGTAGAAGCTACGACAACTACAACGTCATTTTTTTTATTTATGATAATGGTGCTTTTGGTACATGAGCAGCTACATTAAAGTGGGATAAATCGACGGTTAACATAAATTTCACGTAATCAGTTCGTAAGTCCTTTGAATGGAAAGTTCATATCTCTGTATAATCCATCTTGCTAATGTCCTGTTGTGAGACTTTTTCCACTTATCTCCACCACCTTTTTTACAGGTGCAGATGTCGTTCGATTTAAGGCAGAAGTGAACTTTGATGGACGTGAAATAACTCGCTGTCATCTTAACAGAGTCGATATGGAGCTTCTTTTAGAGGTTTAGTGCCTTAGTTTAAATTTGAAGAGTCTATACTGAAGTCCAAACGGAGATAGGGAAAAAGGCAAATCTTTCCCTTTCCCTTGCTCAAATCAGTAAAAAATCTGTACGCGATACGGTCCTTTTTTTTCTTTTCAAATATGGCAATGAGGAATAGACCAATTTCGATATATTAAAATTCAGTCCTAAACGAAAGACATCATCTCGAGGCTCTGGGGAATAAATATAAGGATTTGTATGAGTTTATTCCCAAGAGCCTCGAGATGATGCCTTTTGTTTTGAACTGATATCGAACGTGGTCTTTTGCAGTCTTAATTGTTTTATTCGAAATATCAAAGATCACATATGTATAGCCAGGCCTTAGTGGATGCCTTATTAGGGATTTGTCTTCTGACTTCAAACAGGAAGTTCAAAAGCTGACTACAGTGCAGGAATTAGAGCTCTTTTTGCTGGAACATGGAGAAGAAGTTATTGATATGCTGGGCCAACAAGTGGACAGAATTGAGAAAAACATCAAGGTACAAGGGGCTACCTGATTTCTTCATACTTGACTCATGTTCTTGAGTAATACCATGCTTCATGATTGGCTAAAATATCCTGCCTTGTGTTGCGTTTTCATCCAATCAGACGTAAAAGCAAAGCTCGCAAGCGTTTTCCCGCGTCGAATACAAGTGATTGCTCTGCGTTTTTGATTGGCTCGTTTGATGATGTCAATTGTGATTGGCTAAGGTTTTTGCTTTGGTTTAGTTTTACTAAGCACAAGTTAAAACCACTCTTCAAACCGAAGTCTTTTAAAGCAAAAGCCATTTTGAGTAATGAAAAGTGACTGACAACTAAAGTAACGGGTAGATTCACTTTCACTTCACGCACGCAGAAAATGGAAGGTTCCATGTTGTCATAATGAAGTCAGAGGCTTGACGTGGATTAATTGTAGTCTTTCTTTTCAGAAACGAAACCCTGAAGTTCGTCATGTGGACTTGGAAATACTATAAATTGATAGTTGTGTGGCGGGCAATGTGGTGAACTGAACGGCAAACAAGTTGCGCCAGAACCATGCTCAAAACTTTTCAAAGGTCCGAGATTGTCTTTGTAACCGAGGCCCCATCTTCGCGTATCCGGATATTTTTTAACCCTCAACTTTTCTTTGCGGATTCGCCTTCCCTACACACTTATCCGGCGAATCCGGTATGCGATTTTGAATCCATTCCCCAGAGTGGAAAGCTTTGAATACGCAAAGAATCCTATGGACGGTCGAATCCGGATATTTTCAAATCTGATGACGTCGCAAACTCAGAGCCAGTCTTTACCGCGTGAATATTTAACATGGCCGCTGAACGAAATGCTATCGCTTCTCTTGTCGCAATCTCGCAATCTTCGTCCGATGGCGAATCCGGATACGTGTGGATGGGCGAATTCTATTTGAATACGTTTCGTTAATCCGCAGAGAATAAGTTGCTGATTCAAAAATATCCGGA
>NC_090891.1:15733216-15743216 GCF_036669925.1 Montipora capricornis | reverse complement strand
TTTAGCGATGGGGCCTTATTCACGATAGCCGCCATGTTGGTTTTCAAATTGTCGTGCAAATTAGCCATGTGTTATGCTGGGGGGCAAACATTGGAAAAAAGGCAAATTGCGGAAAATCAGCTCGTCGAAATATTGAAATAACATTGCTAAAAGTCCATTTTAGTATTTAGAATTAAGTACCTTTTATAATAATTTTGTATCTTTGGATTGCCTTTGACAGTTTGACTTTCTACTTCGTTAGCGGCTCGTTTTTCACTAAAAACGTGTAATAATCATTCTATTTTATTACTTAGGTGATAAACATTCAATGAACATGAAACAAATTATCTGTGTGGCTAAGATGTTCGTTATAACCTCTCGAACTTGTGTTGTTTGCCCCCTCAGAAGTGTGTAGCTAATTTGCATGATAATAGCAAATAGCATGGTGGCCATCGTGAATAAGGTCTATTAGCTACTTTCATATAACCTGCAATGCGTTTTGTTTTCCCCACAGATTGTGCAGCAACTATTCTTTTCAAATGCACTGGGGAATAACTGCATACATACATCGCAGGTCATTAACCGGCAGCATAAAGCTGATGTGGACCTGCGGTGATCTAAGCTAAGTAAGTAAACTAACTAGATTAAATTATTTACTGCATTAATAAATAAAAATAACAAAACAGAGCAATAAAACTGACATAAATTTGAAAATTTAAGGTTGGTACAAGATAAAAGCCAAAAATTACTAAAGATATTCAAAATCAGCCGAACTCTTATCATGAACAAGAGCACATCGCTTAAAAGAAAGATTCTCGATAGTTGTGAAAAGCGAACGAAGTTTCTTCTTAAATCTTTGGTGGTCCTCAATCTTCTTAACTGACTGAGGTAAGGAATTTCATGTTATTGTGGACCTATGCCTAAAGGACAGTTTGCCAATGCAAGAATTAGGACTCTCCAGAGAAAGTTTGACTATGTGGAGAAAACAAAATTCATTGCGGGTAATATGAAAGTAGCTAATTGGCCGAATCGAAAAATACCATAATACTCTTTGTTTGTGCCCCCAAATTCTGAATAAGCATTGTTTTTGTTTCTCTTGGGACCAATGCAAGTCCCAAGAGAAACAGGAAACAATACTTATGCAAATTGGGGGTCAATCAAAGAGTATGATGGTATCTTCCGACTCAGTCAATAGACCATATTCGTATTCTTAGTATTGGACTGGAACTGCAATAGCTTGCAGTGGAGGCTAATGCGGGGAAATCTTTTAAAATGCAAGTGCTTTTAGATATATTCCCCCGTATGAGCCTCCATTGCAAGCTACGTTCCAGTCCAATACTGAGAATACAAATATGGTCCATTGGGGACACCATACAGAGATCAAATCAAATCAACTCATAGCGGAGACTCGCGCGGAGCACCATTGTTAGGAAAATAACCCATCGATGCGAGAAATCTTGGTTTTATAGCGTTGACGTCATCGACGGTCCGTGCGTACGTACGGACGTCCACCCCTCCATGTATGCTAATGTGACCAGTATCATCCTTCATGATAGTTTACGGCATACATTTTTGATATAGACCTTATTCATAAATGGCGGTCACATTTATAAGTCTTTTGTCCGCGTGCAAATTAGCCTACCAAGCCTCATTTTAGAGCAAGAATTCTTTTCAATAGAATGAATTGTATCGAGGCTTGGTAGGCTAATTTGCACTTCGACAAAAGAATTAATTGGCCACCGTTTATGAATAAGGTCTATTGGACACCCATGTTTTGATCAATTGACACCTGTCAAAGCAAGGTATCCGCTGGCCAGTATCACGTGACCATCTCGCGAACTCAAGCTTAGAGTTCATTCGGTCAGCTGTTTTTTTTTTTTTTAAGTTGACCGCTGACCAGATTCTGGTTTTCGATTGCATTGCAGGCTCAACCCGGGTTAACTCACCTAAACATAAGCGAGGCTTCATTTTCGCGTGCTTTCTGTGGCTCGACGCGGCTACAGGGCCATACTACATCAATTGTAGTTCTTACACAGTCAACGCTTTTCGGGTTTAGGCAGAAAACGGTTTGGAAGATGTTTTCCTTCTGCATTTTTCGCTGGTTTCAATCCAGTTTGACATATCATGATATCTGTGGTCCACACTGGTGGCTATGCAGTTATTCAAGTCAAGCATCGGCGGGATGTAAACTTAAAGCTGAGTGTTTATCTTTTATTGCTTAGAGCTGCTTTTTTCTCTGTATTACAATTTTTGGCATATCTTTAGAAGCTCTGATAAGATTACATGATGTCCAGAACAGAAACGAAAGGGGAGCGAAAGAGAACGACAAGGACAAAACCAGGAGCCCATCTGGAGCGTGCAACTTCCATACAGCATCTGTGAAACGGCGTTTTGACAAGTAGGTTTTATTTTTAGACTAGCCCTTCCCGTGAATTAGGTAAAAAAACAAAGGCAGTTCCGGTTCGGTGACCCTATGACGTCAGCTTAATTTCTTGTAATTGGTCATCGGACTCCTGTGGGAGTCTCATTCGCGGGAAATTCAATCTAAAAATAAGTCGGTCTGTGAAAACGCCGTTACACGAACACAGTAGAGTTGTAGGCTCCGGGTCATGGGCTCCTTACAAAACAGAATACCAGCAATAGCTCATACTTAGTGGAAGAAGTTATTTAAAGTGGATGCGTATTTTTAAAAGGTGGTTTAATCGGTTCTTCCTTTGTTCAGAAAAGAAAATCGATTTTTTATTGTCAACTGGAATTCAATAACAATTATCTGTACTGTTTTGGACATAAAGAAAAAGTTGATTTGTTTGTTTGTTTTGCTCTAAAATGCGAGCGAACAAGTGCTTTTTTAATTAATCCGTTTGCCCAACTGGTTTTCGATGTGCCTTGACAGTGACAAGGAAATTTTGCCCTTATTAAACACTTAATCGAAATGAGTTCTCGTAAAATTAGGGGGAAATTTCACTAGCTTGATGTGTTTTTAGAAGTCTGTTTAAAGCACCTAAATGTTATTTAAGTGTTGGAGCGGAACTTGTTTGAAGTTCGTCCTTTCTTGGTTGCATTGCCGTATTTTGCCGATCCTTGTTCCAAGCCAACCTGTCGTGTTTCAATGAAATTCTACCGAAACAGGTACACCGCGAATTCATAGACAAGCACGGAGGTTGACTTCGACGCCAAACGTCAACGATTTTGGTCACGTGGCTTTGTCACACCAACAGGGTGAACCCATGTGGTCACATTCCAGTGCGTGATCGAACAATGGCGTATTCTGTAAATAGTAGCGGGCGAACTCTAATTCGCGGGAAATCCATAGATAAAAGCTTAAGAGGAAGCATTTTAGACTCATTACCGCGGAAGGCGGAGACCCGGCAACAGCATTTTTTCCTGGAAGATATTCCGACGTTGCCGATCGGTTTAGACATTCAAATCAGTTTGTTTCAAAGTTGTGGCAAAATTTCAGCACCACCGGTGAACATTTACCGTCTAAGAAGAAATCAGGGAATCCTTCACACCTTAAGCCTGAGAACGTACAGTTGACGGAATTTCGCAAAAAGGAGAAGCCCTCCCTTCCGTATAAATCGAAAAAAGAAGTGCTTGAAGACTATAGCATATTGCCTGAGGGACCTTTTACCAGGAAGCGGTTAACAAAGGCATCTGTGGAAAAATTTACCCCTGCAAACACTCTTTACTGTCAGCAGTTTCTGAGTGGTTTGCCACCAGAAAAATTCAAGTTTTTTGACGAGGCTGGTGTTCACCGCTGGGACAGGAAATCCCGTTTCTGGAAATTCTCTTAGAGGAGAAGCAGCGGGTGAAGTAATTTCTGGCAATAAGAAGGGCGCAAATGTAACACTTAACCTATTGTGTGGACTGCAAGGAGCACTTTACACAAATACTTTGGAGGGAGCTTCGGATTCTACAAATTTTCAAAATTTCTTTGTAGAGGCTGGCCGAGTCACAACTGCACTCGAAAATCCTGCTATTGAATTTGACGATTATATCATGCTCGACAACTGCGTCACACATCACTACGAGACTGGGAACATTTTGCAAAGATGGCTATTGCAGATGGGATCACAAATCACTTATACTCCATCCCTCTCACCAGAATTCAACGTTGCAAAATATGTGTTCAATAAAGTGAAAACTGTGTTAAAGAGGGAAGAATTCGGACGCCTCTTGCGGGAAAACGTTCATGCAGGGATCTACGAGGCGTTAGAACTCGTAACTACTGAAGACATGTTTGGTTTTTATAAGTTTATCTTGTAGCTGTTTTAATTAGTTCATTTCTAAAATAAAAAAGTTTTTTACCGTCCCAACTGCACGTGTTGGCGACCGAAATATTGTTTGCATTTACGAAATCTTTTCCAACTTTTCGCAGCAGAGCGCACAGGCTGTACTGTAGGTTCTGAAAGCATGTCGCTGGCTATCGTAAGTAACGTTTGCGCTGTTCGTTCGTGCAATGTAAGGTAATCAAGGATACAATTAAATGTACGTGATGTAGGCAATATTGTATTTTATGCGTTCATTCTACTCAGTTGATTTGCCGACGTGACGGCCGCGTGTTTGTTTACTTTTCTGCGTCACTGCATGCCTTGTTCAGTTGTAGAAATATCACATGAAAATTTTAATACTAGTATTTCTGTGAAAACACGTTTCAAATGACAAAATATTTCTTCGGCCGTTACAGAAACCTACGGTTTATTGTCCTTATCTGAGAAGACTAGAGAGTCTAACCATTTGCAGATGTCCTTACAAAGGCAGCATTTTCTCCTCAGTTATTAAAGAGCCTGTGTGTTGGTCCGGCCGGGGTTTTGATCCCGCGACCTCCTGCACAGTTGTCCGATGCTCAACCAACTGAGCCAACCGCTGGGCTGAGTCCAGACCTACCAGCGTGGCATAAGACATTCCGGGCAAAAAAGGCATGCTAAGGCCCCAAGCGGGACGACGTATGCAAAACATGACCTGCTCCCAACTGGCTGGCTTCATAGTTCAGTTGATTGAGGATTGCACCGTCCTCGCAGAGGTCATGGGTTCGAATCCTGTTGAAGCCTCCTGAATTATTCATGTCTCTGTAAGAGACAATAATTATTGCTTAAATTGTCCAGATAAGTGCCAGGATGATTTCTCTTTCTCGTCTAAAGATTTTTCTGCTTGAAACTGTACAAAATGAGGGGTGGTCCACAGAGGTGGTCCATGGACCTGGGTTCAATGTTTTGTTTACGTCCCGTTTCACTTCTTTAGCTACAGCATCCAAATTTCAACGCATTTATGTGAAAATGTCAAGAGTTACAAAGCACGTTCCTTTTGAAAACACACCAAGATTCTTTTCGGTAATTACACAGACATTGCGTCTCCAATTCGTAATTGAAAGGAAACTATTTTGGGTTTTAAAGTTCGGACAGAATAAGCAGAACATTTGCAGCATCGTTGACCTGAGTTCGCTCAATCTCGTTATCCTTTTTATCAATAGAAAGTGTTTGGGTAATATTCTCACTGGCATTAGTTCGCGCCTCATTGCGGAAAGTGGTATTTTCCTTGAGTGCTGCAGCCGCCAGTTGTTCCTCTTCTTCTTCGACTGTCAACGGTTCGAGTTGAGTACGGGAAATAAAGGACTGCGAAAAGTAACGTTACTAAAAGATGAGGCAATAGGTTTATGTTGAAGAGGTTCAGGGCTTTCCGAGGGCCATTCGATACCTTTTAATTCCCACAAAGTTCGCACGACGGTTTCCTTGGTATTGGGCTTCTGTTTTAAATTGACCTAGACTCATGATTTTCTTATTATATTCAGTCAGTGCCAGTGCCAGTGCCACGTACATCAGCCGAGGGGATTTTCCCCTTAAAGTGAGCTTCAAGTTTCTTTAAATCCCTGTTTACATGGCGCCAGTTTTCAAACCCTTGAGAACTACTGCTTTCACAATCCCATACTACACCTCTTTTACCCCCCGAAACTTTTGCTCAGGCATTGTTTTCGACTTCTCTTGGGACATTTTCATGTCCCAGGAGAAATTGCAAACAATGGTTATGCAAAATTTTGGGGGGTAATAGAGGAGTATTATGGGATTGTGCAAGTAGTGAATGGCCACAGAAATCAAATAGTGAACAGTAAAACGATGCTTTACTGTTTTGTTACGCAGCCAAAATTACTGGCAGTGAAGTGTTACTTGTATTGATTTTTTCAATGAGATAGGAAAGATAAGTACGTTTTGAGACAATAGCCCATTAGTAGACATTAACAGGTCATCATCTACAGTCATATGTCAGGTTATCAGTTGACTGACATGGGCGAAAAAAGGGGGGCGCACAGAAGAAGAGAAGGACCCACTATTCCTCAGTCTGCCAAGGCTGCTGCCTAAGACAAATTTTCCGGAGCCCTTCGGGCTTCCAACATTAAAAGTTAGTAGCTCGAGTCATATTTTCAAGGGCTCAGAATTAATTAAAAGTGAGGATGAATCACCTTGTAATAAGTTAGGAGCCCGTTCGGGCTACTCGTTCAGAAATTTGGTCGCCCGAGCTCGCAAATAAGGCGCACCAGGCGACCGTTAAGCAGCAGCCTTGGTCTCCATTTCACCAATGTTCTTTTTACTCAAGCTGGATTTTCCCCTTTTCTTTACTCTCGTGCCAACTGACTGAGAATATGGTACAGAATTAGCTACTGCGCAATGGCATGAAACGCCAGATAGCAGAGTTTGTGTGATTATGTACTATACACTGATAAAACAAGATTTGAATGATTCACTAACCATAGACCCAGCCAACAGCAAGACTCTGAAACAGAGAAACCCACAAAAGCGCACTTCCACTGGCATAATAATAATCAAACATCTTAAATACGTACATTACACCCTGAATCAAATCAGTTTGCAATCAGATCTTGACATTGATTTTGAGGTGCTACTGTTTTCATTGAATTGTTCTCTAATTACCTCGGTAACCATGGACAAACCAATCAGAAACCAGAAAGCGGAACACAGTGCAATAAAGAGTTCCTTGCGGTGGCCCCTCCTCAGGTGATGCGGGAACAGATCAACAATGGCTGTAACAAAGCCCTCAACTCCTACGAACTGCAATGTAAAATTTTAAAAATATTTAACACGGCATTATTTCTTAACACGGCAATTGCACCAGGCACTGTGAGAAAGAAAATCCCGAAGATCGAGTGAAAATTACTTAGAGCTAGATTTCAAGTAGCACTTCAAGGATTGTACAGGAATCAAATTCTTTTGGTAAGATGATTTTCCTGATAAAAGTATAGTCAATGTTCTTTAGCCCTGACAGCCTCAGGAGAATGTTTTTTAGTGCAATTGAATTTTACGTAGGAAATTCCAGCCTTTTCTGGTTTCATCAACACAATCTTGATCTCTCTCTAAACGAGATAAACACAGGATATTTGATTTATGGTTGAAGGGGAGATTTGGGAGATTTGGCATACAGCAAAGACGATAAATTGGTTGCAGATGAGTTCAATGAGTTTTTTACTTCAGTTGGACAAAAAATTACGATCTTGCGAAATCGTCCTTTGTTCCAAGGTGTCATTTTTTGGTACAACAATTCTCTTTTGGAACTGTGGATTGCAAAGAAGTTGAAAAGGTAATTAATTCAATGCCAACAGGAAAAGCTCCAGGGAACGATAAAGTTATAGCACGTGTTTGGCGAAATTCTCTACCGTCAATTCTTCCCACTCTAACAGCTATTATTGATGATTTCTTTATATCTGGTATTTTCCCAAATATCTGGAAAACAGCGGAGGTAACACGAATTCTAAAACAAGGTGACCATGAAAAGCCAGACAACAATCGCCTCATTTCACTGATGCCCATATTGTCCAAGGTATGTGAACGAATCTCACTAAATCAATTCATGCCTTATGTAGTGTTCTACAAGCGATTGTCAATAAACTAGCGTGGCAATAAAAAATGGCATTCAACTGAAACCTCGTTGATACATACAACTGATGCCATCATAGGGGCAATTAATCAGAAGAAAGCAACTGCCGTTGTTTTTTGGACATGAGGAAGGCATTTGATAGTATCAACCATATGCATGATATTTTTCTAGATAAACTACAATATGTTGGTGCTTCAGCATCAGACTCAGATGGTTTTCTAACTATTTGTTTGGAAGAAAGCAAGTTGTGCGTATCAATTCCACACTCTCGGATGCATTGCCATTGGTCAGTGGAATCCCACAAGGAAGTATTTTGGGGCCGTTACTTTTTACTATCTATGTGAGTAGTCTACCGACTGTCTCCAAAAACTGTTTATCTGATTGTTATGTTGATCATACCAAATTGTACACGTCGTTTGGCATACATGTATGCCGTTGTTGCTGTCAATGAAGACCTCTTAAGATTTTGCGACTGGTGTTTTGACAACCTCTTGTTAATGAATCCAGATAAGACCAAACTAATCATATATGGCAACAGACAGATGACAGAAAGACCTCCACAATTCCATCTCTCGCTCTAAGGTAAAGAACTTGTACCGACACAATCTGTTAAGGACGTTGGTGTGACCTTTGATAAAAACTTAACTTTAACAATCACGTTGTCAACATTGATTCCTCTTGTATGTCAGCATTTGGACAGATATGCCGTGTGGGACATATCCAGTGTTAAAGGGCTTAAGGTGGCTGTCAGTTGAAACTAATTTATACTTCAGGGATGCCGTTATGGCTTTCAAGTGTATGACTGGAATGGCCCCAGAATATTTAGGTAATAAATTAATCTTTAGACGTAACGTAAGTGGGTGGCCGACTGGAGGTTCGCATCTATTGAATATTCCATATTTAAAACTACACAACAGGGCAGATATCCTTTTCTTATAGAATTGTTAATATATGGAATAATCTAACATCTGAAATTAAGCTTAGCCAGTGTTTGAATAGTTTTAAATGTAATTTGAGAAAGTATCTTCTAAAGGATTTGTTTACGATGAACTACCCCGTCACCTGTTTTTACCCAATCATTTAAATTAATTATCGTTGTTTCAAAATTTATCTGTGTGCAGTTCTTTTGTTAGTTATGTCAATTGTCACTGAAAAACCCCCTCGGGGAGTGTTTTATTTTATTAATAAATTTTTATTTTATTAACTTTGCCAGTCAAGCTGGCAGAGCGCCACAACAGCTTGCGCCAATTACTGTGGCCCCTTTTTTTCACCTTCCCAACCATGATACACAACAGAAGATGGACCACAACACCGAGAACTATGTGCCCTACTCTTAGCGACAAGTGTGTGGGTTCTTTTACGTCCCACAGGATTATTAACATTGAAGGGTTGTGAGACGGGACCTCCGGCTTATCGTCCTTATCCGAGAAGACTTGAAAGCCTAACCATTTGCAGATGTAGTTACAAAGGCAGCACTTTCTCCTCAGTTATTTAAAGATCCTGAGTGTTGGTCCGGCCGGAATTGAACTCGCGACCTCCCGCGTGACAGCCCGGTGCTCAACCAACTGAGCCACCGGTGCGCGGTATTGTATTGTATTGTAACGCTACTGTTTGCTCAGAGGATTGTCAAACAGACATCAGACAACAGGAACTTACCTCGCTGTCAAGCCCTAGCAATATTACCATAAAAAAGAACAATATGGACCACAAAGGAGCAACGGGCATCTCTGCAACAGCTGCAGGGTAAGCAATAAACGCTAAACCAGGACCTGTCAATAAACAAGTGATGATGTCTTAATATGGAATTACAAGAGAAATAAGTTAGTTTCAGAGGTCTACATGCACATTCTTCACATTCGTCGAGTGGGAAGACTTCATGCATGCATGCAATTTCTTGCAAAATAATTCTTTCTTATCCAGACCCAGCGCAGAGTAACGTTTTTGGCAGGCTGTATGAAAATCGAAATGCTACGATACAGCGTAAGTTACCTGGCCTGAGAATGGAAGCGAGGCTGCCGGTGACCCTGTTTTGATACAAAGCTCCGTGCTTTTGTAATGTTAATATGGACTAATCAGAATTACAATAACACAATGTACATGATAGAAGCAGTGGGGGTTGTATCAACACGAGGTCACC
>NC_090891.1:15723216-15725716 GCF_036669925.1 Montipora capricornis | reverse complement strand
TGCTCTCACCACTGCGCCCTCCCTCTCCCCGTTATGATGTTAATTAATGATCACGTGACAGTTCCTAAGTCAGAATAGCACTTACCTGATTGAACAACCTTAGCCACTGGTACTTGCTGTTTCTGAGCCATAAAACCAAGCACCGAAAATATAACAAAGCCTCCATAAAAACTAGTGCCGCTGTTAACACAGGCGAATATAATGCAATCCCTGCATGAGAAAGAGTTCTATGATCATTAGGTATCCATCCCTGATCCGCTAATATTAACTATAAATTTGTCAAAATCATGATCTAGTGCTTCACAAATTCTGGAAGAATTCTGCGTCGACATTCGACAGTACAACGTCATTAACATAGACCGGCCGAACACTCTAAAAGTGTGCAATTTCTTGTTGACACGAAGACAGATTGTGGATACGGCAGCGCGCGGTAGTCATTGTTACACTAAAGAATTTCTACTGTTGTCAACAAAACCCAAGAAAAATCAAAGGCGTCCCAGTATAACTGCGTATCTTTCCAACAGAACGACTTTTTTTACTTCAAAAGCAATATTTCAGCTGCTGGATTGTATGATATGCAAACCAACACTTTTTAGCTGGACAGAAACTGCATTGCAGATACGTGAGCGTAAGACGGGGATTGGCCTGCTGGGAAATAGTTATGAAACACGGACGATGATGTTTAAATTGTGTATGCCAACAAGAACGGTTACGATGACATCAGCGGACACTTTTCGCCATAATGTAACACGTCTCTTATAACTTTCGAGTTTGCCAAAAGGAAAGGATGAAACTGAGCACTATGAACAAAGAGGTTTACCTGTAGCAGTTTGTTTTGAACTTGTTGTAGCTTTCGAGTGCAATCAAGGTACCCAGGCCGATGGAATAGGAAAAAAATACCTGTGTTCCGGCATCTAACCAAACCTGCAATAATGGTATCGGAATCGTATAAATAGGTTACAAGGTCAGTTTTTTTCTACTGAAGAATTTATACTAGAACTGGAATGAAATACGTCTTTAACATTTTCATTCTCCAGGATTTATATTGGAACAAAAGAATGAAAAAAGCAATTTATTATTGTTAGTATATATTTTTTTTAAAAATGGCGTTTCTGATTCGTGAATGACGAACACGTAAATAGGTTATAAAGTGAAAATATTAGAAGTTATAGAGTGAACTGAAAGCGAAAGTTGCTATGGAAACAAAGCGATGGAGGGACTGTTGAGTATATAATAAATAAAAAATCGTATGAACTTGCTCGTGCATTTCGTGATTTATGGTCTCTCGTGATATTTTGAAAGTTCTCAAATTGCACGAGCCGTAGATCTTTTAAAACATCACTCATGCCCATATATCATATTCGACAAAACTTTACATCGGAAGAAGTAAATCTTGAAAAACAAAAATAAGCAAAAGAAACTTTCGCCAGAAACTTGCAAACGTGAAACAAAAGTTTACGCTAATCCGATCCTGGATTAAGGTGGCCGAACACAGTTTTCGTGCGCGCTCTTGTTAACGCAATGCAGCGCGCGCAAGGATTGCAAAAAAAATAAACATGGCTTCAATACAGAAATAATTTTAATTGCTCAATGCTTCCCCTATCTGTACTATTTTTCCTCATAATTGAACAAAGTGTTTTGATGGTTTTAGTCTTTTATGAGAAATGTATGGTAGAAAAGGTAACGATGCAAAGAACTCCGCAATTCGCACATTTAGAAAGAAAGGTCTTGGGTATAAAACCAATAACAGAGCACCATAGACGCATACTTTAAAAGCTTTTTGATATTACAATGTCAATCCTGACCATAATATCAAGACCACTTCCTTTCAGACACACCATTCAACTTACAATCTTGGAAAACACCGTGAACACAACGTTCCACAGGTCCGTACAAATCGAGCTATGAACACAACGACCCCAGGAGTCTTAAAAACTTAACCTTTCGATTTGTTTAAATGTTGTATATATTAACGAGTACTTTTCATTGTTGTCTTATATCGAAAGGTATCCTCAGTCGAGGTTACTCACTTGACCGTCTCCGAGACGAGAGAAGTCTGGGTTGAGATAAAACTTGATTCCTTCAGCGGCTCCCGGAAGTGTAACAGCACGAAACATGATGATAGTCAGCAGCACATATGGAAATGTGGCTGTAAAATACACAACCTAAAGAAGAGTGAAGCAAATAATTCACACAAGTGTTTGGTTGAGTGTGATCACTATCATTGTCATTATTTGTTGAAACAGCATCATCGGTATTCCTTCGATCAGTAAAAGAGACCTTTAGATCAAAAGCCAACGACGACTACGAGTACGAGTTTTCCGGTTTGGAGGCCGACATTTTTCGAAATGCGCATGCTTAGAACGGAAAACTCGTCGTAGTTGTCCTCGTCCTCCGATCTAAAGGTCCCTAATAGTAATTCTGCAGTACGACTTACCCTGCCTGTAGATTTAACACCTTTCCAAACACACAGATAACAGATAATCCAACCAAGCAACAA
>NC_090891.1:15713216-15718216 GCF_036669925.1 Montipora capricornis | reverse complement strand
CCACACGGCAATCATGTAAAGCAGTTGAAAATAGTTTTAGTTTTTAACTTGCTTCAAAGCTTGAACTGATGATTTTCCGTGCTACTACTACTACTACTACTACTACTACTACTACTACTACTGGATAGTAATTTTTCCTTTGGATGGCGTGCTGCTTCTAATTAACGAGGAGACGCCCTGATTTGCTGTCCGTGGACGATTTCCGCGTAAAAGAGCTAACAGATCAGATCGGGCATTTGGTAATGATATTATTTGAAGGACTGCCTCTATAACGCCTGTAATAACACAAGTGGGTGATGGTACGCGAGGGAATATTATGTGCCTAATCGTAGAATTTGTTACCTCCTCTCCGAACGATACGGGCGGTGAACACACAACATCACCCACCCCCCACCCCCCGAAAAAAAAAGGTTTTTCTCTTTCCTTTTGAGAGCCGGTCTCATGCACGCTGCCAACGTTTAATTCATGACTATAAGATTCTCATCAACTCAAAAAACGCTAAATTGGCATGCGGTCTTCGAGTATCAGCATTCCTCTCGATTTTCAACCACCGTCATCTTCGTCTTACCAACAATCCCACAATGCAACACCCCTACCACCTATCCCAAAGTTTTTAGACTGAACTATTCCTGGAATTTTCGAAGAGGGTCTTCTAAGATTTTTATTTCGTTTTCTCAGAAACGAAACGTATCTATTTGACTTCAGGGTGAACCATTTACACAGTGAGGTAGAGTGGCCAATCAAAACAGAGTTCGTAATTCAAAATCTAAACATCTCTGAAATGTAAAAACAAACTTATGAACATGTGAACCTCAAGTATCGCAAGTCATAACTCTGACAAACAAAAAGAGAAGGAAATGGGCCGTTCTGTTGCTAAATCAGCCTAATTTTTAATTATAAGTGAGTGTTCCCCACCCTACTTTACGTTATGTGGGTACAACTCGCCTGTGTTAGCCTTTGCTAAATGCGAGTTGTGTACGTAATTAATATTCTTTTGTAATTAGGGGTTTTCAAATATAATAAACATGTAAATAACCCCTGTGCAGCAATTAACAACATCTCCTTTAAAAACTGCAAGCTCTGGTTTCGCGCGCTCTATCTCACGTGACTCCTACGTTCCTGACCAATGACTCATAGAATTCCAATCAAACGTCACCTTTCAAGTAAGCCTCGTTTAATTTTCTAATTTTACGTCACTCTTTGCCATTAAAATATTGTGAAAATGCGTCACTGCATGCTTTGCAGGAGAGAGTTGCGTTACTACCGTTAGGTAATTGAGTTCCTTGTTTTTATTAACTTTTCAACAATTCTATTGTTTATTTTTTTCTGTGTACAGAATAGCGAAAAGCGAATGATGAATCGCACGCGTCGTACAAAAATACTAGCCCACAGCTTATAAAAACACACAAAAATACTAACACACATCTTATAAAAACATCTATTCTTAAGCTTTCATGAGTAAGGTTTTGAAAGACACTAGCCTGCATGGCAGGCACGAGCCTGAGGGACGTGCGATAAATAACCAGCTGAATAACTAACAATTACTTATCCTATCGTGGCCTTACATTTTATATTCCCGTAAGTCGCATAATAGCACGTGACGTATTTTGAATGAGAAATGATCGACCGGGAATGGTTGTTGGCTCTTTCGTCACGCGACATCAAATTACGCAATGAACACCAGTATGAAACCTTTGCCTACAAACTCCAACCAAAGAATACGAATAGATTGCCTCACTCTAGGCCAGCCATAACAGTTAATGAATGTCAACGGTTTGTTGTGAAAGGGGGAAAGAATAGTTTTGATACAAACGGACATAACAAATGGAGCACAAAAAATCACAGGTGTAAATCGCCGGGTGGTCTCCGTCATGTCCGTGTGCGGGGCTACGAAACATATGGTTTAAGTACCTTTTATATAATAACCCAAGTTTTTCTCACATTTTGATTGGTTCTTGCCTATGAGCTATCAGAGCACAGACGCACGATTGCCGGCACCATCAGCTTTTATGCGAATAAAGTTTAATTCTTTATATAAAACAAATAGATTCCATGTTGCCGTGTGTCTGTTCAGTAATAGATCACAGTAGTCGTCACAATGTGGTAATAAGATCAATGAGACACTCGGTTATCTCCTCATGTGCCACTTTTTGTTCTTACCACATGTTGACGTCATCTGTGATCTATTACTGAACAGACGCACGGCAACATGGAATCTATTTGTTAAATAGCGAACACTTACCTGTCGGAAAAAGCACACACAAAAAACTCTTTTTATCTTTACTAACCTAGGAGCAGAGTTTCTTGTTAATAAGATACTATTAAACGCGAGCAAGAACTTATTTCTTTTAATTTGTTGTAGAACCTTCCGTTTACGTTGTCGCACGTTTCAGGCTATTATCATGCCCCACTCAGGTGCTCCCATGTTCTCGAGTAATGTCAGTCCTATTTTCACGCAGGGGACAGTGTTGAAATGCAAGTTAATTAACTAGCCAGTCAAGTCTCACCGCGGTGGCCAAGAACATATCAGGTTATGAGTTATGCACTAGTTTTCATTTTCTGAAATTCAATCCATCCGAAAAACTAGGTGTTCGAACACGTTTGAAAACGCTGGTAATTACCTAAATTGCGTGATTATAACAATAGTGTAGTTTGTTTTATGCTACATGATGCCTTTTTATAGCCAGAATGTATGTTTATTTAATTTGTCTATAGTTTGTTTTGTATTTCTTAGCTTGTTTTAGTGTTAATCTCCTTTTTTGTTCGAGGACCATTCTGTAAACTACTTCTCGTGACGCTGATATTATCAATAAAGATGATTACTACTACCATGCCGGTGGAAATAATACAACCAGCGACACCCGATGGAGGAGCGAATGCATGGACGGACGGGGAGGGGAAGGGACGCATTACACAATAAGCTGACCTCTAAACAATGGACAAATTCTCCAGGCAGTGATTCCCCCCTGACTTGTAAACTGTCCCAAAGCAACTTCCAAGATCAATATAGGAACTCCAGCCAGCACTAAGCAGATCAAATACGGAATAAGGAAACATCCTGCAAAGAAAATAACTGACATTTAGCTCATGTTTAGCCACAGATGTATCATAAAAACCGAAAGTAGAAAGCCTTAAAGACGGGGACCATTTGTGAGAAAAACAATCTACAGAAACGAATAAATAAACAAAATCGTTTATGTTTTGTTGATACTTGAATGCGTGTTACTTTTCCCCGGCCCGGACCGCTGGGCGCACTTATATTATGAGGAACATCACATGAGTTTATAAAGACATGCTCACCTCCTCCATTCTTATAGCACAAATACGGAAAACGCCATATATTACCAAGGCCTACGGAAAAACCGATCAATGCGAGAATGAAATCAAGTTTTCCCACCCAGGTCTCGCGCGCTTTAACGGCTGAACTGGAAGACTCATCCATGATCAGTGCAAGGGCATAAAATTAAATCAGTTGTTCGAGGTCCAGGTCAAAAGCAGGGTTAAGTTTCATTCGATCCTTCGAGAATCGTAAGTTAAACATTAACAAGGCACTCACACCTAAAACTAAATTCTTAGAACGACGTGTGGAAAGTGGTCAAAGCACAAGAACGATTTGTGGGCTTTTCATAAAAAAATGCCAGTCTGGCTATGCAGTGAAAACATATCTAAGTTAAGAGAAGACTAGTTTGCGTGATTGTTTAAGTTTATTTTTAACTGAAAAAGACACTGTCACTTAAGTGTATCATTGGCTCATGTTTCGGAACTCACACAGCGAACACTGAGATATCGTCAAGAACACAATGACCTCTTGAATGCACATGGCACGTGGTGCGATAACAGCTAACTTGAGGCTTGTTGGCAAACCAGCAGAACATCCCATAGTTAAGGCGATTTGTTTTTACAGTTATAGTTTTTCTATAGGCTGAAAACTAATACAATCGACCTGATTTTTTTTTTTACACTCGGTAATGACTAGAAAATGAAGAAATTTGTTGTTTTTAAATCAAGCGTGATGTCTGTACGCTGCTGTACGGGAGAATCTTGACCGAGGTCGCCTAAGGTCAGAATTCTTAGATTGTCTTTGCGAGGTTGAGATTTTAATTATATGACCAAATAACGAATTAAAAGGAGAAAACTGAAAAGCTCAATTTTTATTTTTTCTTTGCTCGTAACATCCTGCCTTGCATTCAAAATTTCCAGTGTTTTGCTCTATATGGTTCATCACCTACAGTCTCGGCAGGAGTCCTGGTTTCGGACAAAATTCGTTGGAATAGTACACCACCATACAGATCTCTAGCTTTCGCGGCTCACTCTCCCCTCACAATGTTGTTTCAACGCGAGTTTCTGAGCCTATTTGCCAAAACAACATTGTGGGAGAGCAAGGTATTGTAAAGTGTTTCAACAATTTTGTCCGAGACTGTAGTATTTCAAACAGGAACAAGCCCAGTTTTTCGTATTGGTTTGGATGCCGGTCAATATTCTTGAATTTGGCCTTTCCAGTCTGCTTGACTTACGGCCAGATAATAATTCCAATTTTTATGTACAGATTTATGCAGATGGCGGATGCGACAGTTACTGTCATTCTTACCCTATCCCCATCCGGTACCCCCTCACTCCACTCCTCATCAAGCACCCCACCCGCGGAATATATCTGTCGGGAAGGCTAACGATTCACTGGTTGGCATAGTATTCCACCCTCAAATCTAAGATTTATTGATTTTGGGATAATCGGGCAATTTTAAATTGGCCTCGTGAAATTAATGAGCATTTATTATATACTTAACAAAATATCTTGTTTCTGATTGGCCAATGGCGAATGCATAAATAGGTTATAGAGTGCAATACGGAAGTTGCTATGGAAACACGGGGAAGCGCCAAATTTGAACACCAAAGTGAAAAAAAAAATGGCTGACAGTCGGTTTGCTTTGTCAAACCAAAACATCGTTGAGCAACTTAAAGAAAATGCGAAAAACAAAAACACGTTGAAAGCTACACAGACC
>NC_090891.1:15685716-15703216 GCF_036669925.1 Montipora capricornis | reverse complement strand
CACCTTTTTTGTAGTGGAATAAGAAATCTCTTATTCAATGGTTTAATATCTAATACTTGCATACATTTTGCTCATATGCATTGCTCGTATTTTAGGTACCTTGCCCTACGGGGCTTGGAAAAATGCTACGCAACTCGCAAAATATCTACGCATAGTATATTCAAACCATTGGATAGATGTATTGACTCCTCTTCTGAATGTTCTATGCAAGCATTTAGAATGGAAGATAAAGACACAAATCTATTAATAATATATAGATTTAGCCAAGCCTAAAGCGGAGCTCCCTGGTTATTTATTCTCTTTTAATTAATTTTTTTATTTTATTTTATTTTATTCTTACTGCCTGTAGGGTTAGTGAAATCAAAAAGGTTTTCAATTTGTCCGCGTTTTGGTTTTTCCGGTTACTGCTTAAAAGTAATGAAATATTTTTCTTCACAATTCTTCTGTTAGTATCTGGATGAGTGAAAATACACTACTTTGTAACAGAAGCATACGACCGAAAATTCTATTTTAATGCTCAAAAATGCAAACTAAGTAAGGTAAATATTGATACACAGTTTTTATGAAGAGCAGAAGGAATTTTTCAGCAGGGTCAATTGAGAATAAAATATTTTGCCATCAGCAACAAAATTTACAACACGAAAACAACATTAATTTTGAACTACGAATATAAGAAGTTACCATCAGCGAAAAACATTTTGGGAGATTTTTTTTTTTCGTTCAATTTTGTTATTGTACTTTTGGCTGCACAAGTAAATGGCAAAATCGAAAGTGACGTCGAATTCAGCGGGGGCCATGATCAAGTTACTGTGGCGTGTTAATTTACTCGTGAACAGTGAAGCATCTTTGTCTAATGATGGCAAGATACCGGGTTTTTGTTTTGTTAGTTTTCTTCTTCTTTCAAGTGTTATAAAGTTTGACAAAAAATGTGCGAATTCAACACAAAGATCACAATCGCCCAACTCGTGAGGTTGACCATTGTTTCTGCAAAGTCAAAAATTTACTCTCCAAGACGATGTTATTTATCGCCAGGTAATTCCATCGTTTTGGAAATAGCAGCTACTTATTATTTATCAGCGTCACAACTTTTTGCTGATATGGGGCTCATTTTGTTGAAAGTCAAGTACGCTTCCAACAGACCTGTTTTCATGAACCCTTAATTCCTGTTTCAATTGCGTGCGTGTAAACAAGACACAATCCATGTCACAAATCATTAAATATATTTCTGACAGTTCACATCAAACCCTTTTCGAAAGAACCTTGTCCGTAAATAATGAAGCACAAAAGAGACAACAACCTTTCACTCAAATAATTCTTCACGGTAACATTTCCAATTTTTTTTTTTTACCTTTGGAGAGTTGAGGACAAATTAAATGTGAATTACCAGACAGCTTAGATGCAATTTCAGTAAACACTGTGATGTATTCAAGGCATTCGATTGCAATAATGTTTGTTATATCTATAAAAAAATTGCCATTTGATTTCAGTGTTGTATCTAATACCAGGTTAGTAAAATATTAGAAACAAAGCTCACTTGATGTCCAATGGTGAAAAATGAATTTGTTGCCGAAGACCATTACTGGTTGCTTTAAAGATTCCAGATATTTATTTTTCACCGCCTGTCTTGTTTATCCAATTGATGTTCCATTCTTGAGCTCTATGAGGGTGGGTAAAGATCCACTAAAACGGCATTCGCGTTACAATGACTTTTGACGCCATTGCAAGGTAGTTAAATGTTCTCCGGTGAGCACCAGAGAAATCTACGCATTACCCCAACCCCCTCAAACCTAAGAAAATACGCACCGAAGACTCTATGCACAAAGACACCACTTAGCAGGGGAGTGACAGGCAAGACTTTTACCGACACGGAAAAAAATAGAATAAATAAAAATAAAAAAACAGAGAAATATTACTCATTTTCCGACTGGGATTGCCATACTGGCAACCCATTAACAAGCACATACTCAGGGAGCGAATGAAAAAGGAAAAAAAGCCATTTCAGAGTCAACTGTCAATAGCCAGCGAATAGGAATCACGCTAAAATTAGAAACCGGTGGGAAACAAAAAAGAGTTTTGCTGATGCACTTATTCTCTGAAAACGAGATCATTCACATTTTGAGGTATTTCATAATGATTGAAAAACGCCAGCTTGGCTTGGAACAAGAACCGGCAAAATACAGCAATGCAACCAAGAAAGGACGAACTTCAAACAATCTGCTTCAACAAATTACATGTACCTGTGGGAGCTTTAACAAACTTCTGAAAACACAAGCAAGTGATATTCCTCCCTAATTCTATTTGCTCATTGGTCTACGTCACTACAAAGTCACGTGAGATAGAGCGCTCAAAACCAGAGCTTGCAGTTGAGCATCGTTTTTCAGAGCTTCAAGGAGGCTCCAAAGGGTTTTCAGCTGAGGGTGCGCGCGTAAGCCACACACGCAGTTGTAAAAGCTGCTTGCATCAGCTCATGATTCAAATGGGTCAACAGAAATAAACAAATACCGCTTATTTCGCTCACCTTTCTTCTAATTCCTGTATATATGGAATCTAAATAGACATCTCCTATTCACGAAAACTGCGTAAATTGCACACAAACGGTTTCATGGTCACTTAAATCCATTTGTGTTGGCATGTGGTGACGCATGCGTAAATGCTGATCTTGTAACCCCTTCATTTTTCCTGATTTTGCAACTTTACTCATTTATATATCTGCTTCGGGACAGTGATTTTTTTTCATTTTTTGCATTTTAACTTTGATTAATTTAAAACGTTTGTCTTTGAAATTTTAAAAAAATTCTGAAAAACTGCGTTGTGGCTTACAGATTTTGTTGAATTTTAATATTTTAGAGATTATTTGTAGCATTATCTGGTAACGCTGAATGGGAAGATTTCACTTTCCCGTTTTTTCAAAAAAGACAATATAAGTTGATTAAGGCTCAAAGAAATGCATTATATCGTTGCCATGGTAACTATATTTGGAGGAAATTTTGATGTGAAAAATCTATGATGGGTAACAACAACAACAACTTTTATTGACCCCTTACACTTGAAAAAAATTAAATTAAATTTACATGAAGTAAGAATTTAAAGCTAAAAGGGGTGTTGGCTTCCTAAAATAACTAGAAAGTTAACAATGTTGGGAAGCCCAAACTATTAAGAATAAATTACAACACAAGGATCAGAATGATGCATACGTGTACACACACACACACACATACACAACGAACTATAGATAACTATAGATAGGACAAACAAAATTTACAAGCCATGGGGAGAAGGACAGATAAACTAGGATGAAATCCTCAATATAGTAATTTAAAGCAGCAAACAAATCACAGAAAAAAAACTGTGAAGAAATGCATTACCATTGCATTTTTTTATTTTTTTTAAATTTTTCTAAAAGGAGTTGACTTTATATCTTTCCCAAGAGAGTCCAGCATATCTTTGGTCCTTGAAAGCGAATATTAAATATTCCATAGTTTGTTCCAGCTCGAGGCAGGTAGTAAGATTGATTTGCGGCACTTCGTTTATTGTAGTTATGGATATTAAGCACTGAATTGAAGAAGGTATCAAAATTGGATGGTAATAACTTATTATGAAATTTGGGCATAAGAAGTGCAATATGAAATGTAACAAGATCAGAAAGCTTCATAATTGTTAATAATCTAAACAGTGGAGTTGAATGTTCATCAAATGAAGAAAAAGTCATGATTCAAACTGCTTTTTTCCCTAAAAATAAATATATATAAAGGCTGATGTGTAGTTAAGTATGAATTACCCCAGGTAATTATACCATACATGTAAGTCAGAAATGGGTAGATTAAAGAATAGTAGAGATTAGTAAGAATATCCTATGCCTATATAACAACAAAAAACATTTTTCAATTACCGTGACTGAAGTGCATTTTGTGGGCTTTCGAAAATGTTCCTTAATTACCGGTACAACAATGTAGATGTCAAGGTATTTTGCAATAATATAGAAACTTTGCAGACAACATATTTCCTTTGAAAATTAAATTGAAATGTTCACAACCCAGTGGTTACAAAATGAAAAACAAACTGCTCCACTCTGGCGCGGAGCCGAAATCCAAAATTGACAACAGCGGCTGATAAGAACACGTATGCCGAACACTAGATCATCAGTAGTCGTACGTGTCATGCAAGTTTGTCCGATGACATCACACATCAAAACACGCACTTTCTTTGGTCCCCACTAAAAATCTCCAGGGAACCTTACAATACATTACGGACACTTACATTACACTTTTCACAGCACGATCGAGAATTTTTCTGCCTGCTGCACTACTTCCCGTGGGATTAAGATGGCCGCCTCATGTGTTTCCTCAGCTTGTTCATTGGCAATAAAGTTCCTTTCCTTTCCTTTTTCTTTTAATAGATCTTAATAAGCTTATATTGACCCATCACGGGTAAACACCTCAAGACGTCTTATTTGTTTGAAAAAAAAGGAGAAACTATTTCGAGCCTCCTTAAACTGGGTTGAGCCTGTGATCCAATCGAAAACCAGTACCTGGTCAGCAGTCAACTTAGAAAAAAAAAACAGCTGACCTCGATAAGCTCTAAACTTGAGCCCGCAATATGGTCAGGTGATACAGGTCAGCGAATATGTTGTTTTGACAGCTGTCAATTGACCATAAAAACTTGGTTTTATCAATGAAGTGACCAACGGAGTTGATAATGTAAATTGACCACCATACAGGGATTCTGAAAGCTGACGTGTCAAGTGTTAGCCCCTGACGAAGGGCTAATGCTTGAAACGTCAGCTTTTAGAATCCCTGTGCGGTGGTCAATTTACATTATCAACTCCGTTGATAAAACCAAATTTTTGTGTACTACCGGTACTTCACCACCGACGCAGCACCACAGTTTCTTTAGAAACCACACCCTTTGTTCATTTGTCAATTGACCATAACATGGATGTCCAATATTCAAGATGTACAGTATGCCGTAAACTAGGATGATACTGGTCACATTGGCATACATGGAGGGATGGACGTACGGACGGTCGATGACGTCATAGCTATAAAACCTAAATTTCTCGCATCATTGGGTTACGGTTTGTGATCCCCTGGGTCTCGCAAGATTGCGAGGAGGGGACAGGAGAAAACTAAAATTAAAACAACGTACTTCACACCCCTTTCCACAAACCCGCAACACAGCATAAAAGAAGCAATAACAGGGTTTAAATAAAATAAATAATTAAGCGAAAATGACCTAAGGAACTTAAGAATATACAATTGCAGGATTTAAAACAGGGAAAACGAACTAACCCCAAAAGAGTTAAACTAGTGTACTAAACCTTAATTTATGTACATGTATACTTAACTAAATAATTATTCATTTGTTAACTTAACTTAAATGATAATACTAAATTTACTAATTACTACATACTCTAATATTTACAGACAATAAGTACAGTTCTTTTCTACATGTAGCAAACCCAGTTCAGTCTTTTATAAGCAAATCCCACCCTCCAGTTCTCCAACAGACCAACATCAGTTCCAACCTCGACTTCTCTACATCTCAGCGCCTACTTCTTGTCTGGCTCTTAGTTCCTTCTATGTTCTTGCGTCTCTCTCAATCTGACCATTTCTTCTCTTTTCCTCTCTTTTCTTGCCACCACTGACAAAGGGAGTTTTGTCATTGATTCTCCTGCCGGCTCCTACTATTGAATCATAGCAGTGATACTTTCCTTTTCCAACTTTTTTCGACTGTTCTTGCTCTTTTCTCAACTGCAAACTTTCTGCTCCACCAACCAAAAAGTATTTCAAGGTTACAAGAATTTATACTATTACTGTACATTAATTAAACTTACAACATGAGACTTTTTTCCTACTAGAAATGGTACAACAACACTAGTTCATTAGCAGCGTTATTAACAACACTGAACTATGAAACTTGTGAAGAGAACAGGAAGAATGATAGAAAAAAAAGCGAACGGAGACTATACATAATTCATGTAAAAGCGAGAACAAATACGTTTTGTGACACCCTTTTATTCATTTGTAAGCAATTAAAGCAGCCTCGTTTTGGTACAGTGTAATGGTCTTGACTGAATTTTAAATGTCTATGCTAGCAAACTGGAATATTAAATATTTGGAGAGTTGTAAACTAATTTTGCTTGAACTGATTTATTAAGCTTTCTGCAAAGCACCTGTTGGAGAGGTGAACGTACGGACGGTCGATGACGTCATAGCTATAAAACCTAAATTTCTCTCATCATTGGGTTGCCACATTTTCTTACTGTGGTATGTGTGTGCGCCTTCAGCGGGTGGAGCTCCGCTATAAAAAGTTGAGCATTTAAGTCCTAAATTTGATTGGGGATAATATCCCTGTGGCAGTTAAATGCCCACTTTGAAGAGGATTTACATGTACATGTAAGCAATTAAAGCAGCCTCGTTTTGGTACAGTGTAATGGTCTTGACTGAATTTTAAATGTCTATGCTAGCAAACTGGAATATTAAATATTTGGAGAGTTGTAAACTAATTTTGCTTGAACTGATTTATTAAGCTTTCTGCAAAGCACCTGTTGGAGGGGTGAACGTACGGACGGTCGATGACGTCATAGCTATAAAACCTAAATTTCTCTCATCATTGGGTTGCCACATTTTCTTACTGTGGTATGTGCGTGCGCCTTCAGCTGGTGGAGCTCCGCTATAAAAAGTTGAGCATTTAAGTCCTAAATTTGATTGGGGATAATATCCCTGTGGCAGTTAAATGCCCACTTTGAAGAGGATTTACAAGTACATGTAAGCAATTAAAGCAGCCTCATTTTGGTACAGTGTAATGGTCTTGACTGGTGTTAGAGGAAGTTTCAATCGAGTGTCGTAAAACCAAAAGCAAAGTAATTACTTTCACCAATCAAAAAGGACGGAGACAATCAGATAAACCAATCAAAACTCTAAGTAATTACACGTAGCCGACACAAAGCACTGGAAAATGTGCACATGCAAAAAAAAAAAAACTTTGAATCAATCACTGAGTGAAATAATCAGAAACCAAAGCAATTCGTTAATTAATTTCGGCACTCAGTTGAAAACCGCTCTATAAACAATACACAGACAGTACATGCAACTGCATCATGCTTCCTTGTGGTCACTCTTGCAGAAATGTGTTAAGTATTTCAATCACCAGCAAAATAAAGTGTTTTCATTCATAACTTTTCAGTTACTGGCCCCCTCAAGAATGTCCGCAAAAGAAGATTTAGGAAAACTGCAAAGAAAAAGGTAGCGTTTTAACAACTCCATTACAACATATTTTGACTGCCTAATTTGACAACATGTTAATAGTTGTGATTGTTTTTTTTCTTTAACCAGAAGCATTTAAGCATACTACAGTGCTGGATAAATCATGATTTATTCGGAGCAAAGTTGTGACTTAATTACCCTTTCATTTAAAGTTTGTCTTGTTTGCTCATGTCTGTTTAGCTTGTGGAGTCTCCAGAGATTGAAAAGGAAGTCAAGCGTCTGCTTAGAACTGATCTAAGTGCCTCAAATGTCAATATCCTTTTGTGATTGGTGGGGTGATAGCAACCCCTCCTACTTGTAACTAATCTGAGACTGAATTTTAAATGTCTATGCTAGCAAACCGGAATAAAAAATATTTGGAGAGTTGTAAACTAATTTTGCTTGAACTGATTTCTTAAGCTCTCTGCAAAGCACCTGTTGAATAATGAGCCTTTTCGGTAATTTTGATATATCAGGAGCCATTTTGGTGTAGCAACTCACTTACCATGGAATGGAACCTTTGTAAAATGCAAACAGTATGTTTTCTTTCAGAAAACACATGACTGCTGATCTTTTGAGGAAAAATGCTTTGTATCAGGTCTTTATTTCCAGCATGTGGCAAACTGCCTTTGACTCATGGCTGTTTTTTATTATTTTATTCTTCCTTACACACCGTAAATAAATAAATAAATAAATAAATAAATATTGCTAGTGCTAATCACCCTTACTTGCAGTCGAGGACTGAATTGCGAAGGGCGCGGCTCATGACATTGGGCTGAAATCATACAAAGGCACCTCTGGCTGCCGCTATACAGTCCGTGTTTGATGTCGGAGCACAGCACCACAGCTAGATGTTAATTACCTGTGAGTCGATTTTGATGAGGGAGGAAAACCGGAGTACCCGGAAAAAAACCGTCGAGTCAGGTTAAGAACGACTGAAACTCAGCCCACATGCTGGCCGAGGCCAGAATTGAACCCGGCTCGCAGTGGTGGGAGGCCCGACAGATACCCGGTAACCACTAAGCCACCGTGACTCCATAAACCTTTTTGAAATCTGTATCATGCCAAGCTAGCCACATCTACTGTATTGGGTTGGTAAGACAACAATACTAGGAACTCTGTCCCCAACGTTTTTAACATACTTTACCATGGACTTTAGAAGATGTATGGTTTGTAGCCATTATCCAAGAATATTTGAAAGATTCAGATCTCATTGTTATTCAAAACCCATCAGTGTTGGTTAAGCCAGTGCTGAACCCAGGATTTCCTTCATATCCAATGCTCTAGGTACTGAGCTACTGTAACTTATCAGTCGGTATTAATATTATAATACTTTTTGGCAAATTAATTAATAAAATAGGTTTAATATTAGTCATAAGATTTGTACAGTGTTTCCATTGAAAAGAAATTTAAGCAAATATTTTAAAGTGGAGGACCATTCTGGAAGAATGAACTCTTATTTTTGTGAGTCCTTAACATAGTTTTAACCTTTGAGGTGTTACAAGATGAAGAGAAACAGGACGAGAAGTAAGTGTAACAGTACTTGTTGGGTCACATGCCACCATGTCAATTATTATACTGCACATGTACCGTCATTAAACCGTTACCTTTATCTCCAGATCACTTGCAGTAGTTGCCCAAACAGCACCCGGGATAATTAATATCATGAAAATTAGATTTTTCTTGTCCAAGAACTGAACAACAGGGTTAGGTAAAATTTCATGATACAACTATTTTGTGAATTAATTTAATTAGAGGATAGGTTTAGTATGAGAGTTAATTTCGTTTAGCTCAATAATAATTATTATTGTTATGTAGTGTTGTTTCTGATGCTGAATTGCTGAATACTTCCATGTCGTCACCTTTGCTTGGAACACAAATAGAAGAACAAGATGGCGGCAGTGATGATGAGGATAGGAATGAACTGTTTGCAATACTACAAGAAGCAAGCAGCGATGAACAAGATGATGCAGATACTCAAGAGGAGGATGATAATGAAGTAAATGTTGATGTGGAAATGGACGAGGACAGCCAATTTACAGGTGATAAGTTACTGGAAGAATTTTCAATGCACTTTTTTGTTGTTGTACCAGCTTTATTACACAACAGAGGATAAAGTCAATGCTTTCGTTCAGTAAGGTGAGGCCAGGTGATGCAATGGTTGGCATCTTGGGCATCTGGCATTCATTTCTCGAAAACCCAAATCCTGATTGGGTTCATTGTATATATATCTCTTTATCTTTCCTTATCAGAAACACACCCGTGATTTGAACGACGTGGTTGATATCAGTTTTAAAGTTATTTTTGTGCTTCTTTGTATGTTTCAATTGAACTCTGAATATATTCTTGGGTTCTTTGGCAATTAATCATGTGGACACCCATATTTCATTCTGATTATGGAGTACAATGATGTTACTTTTTGGAACCTTAGAGTGTACAGATTACATGTAGCTTCATAGCCCTCCCCCTCGTGCATTTTTCAGAAGTTTGCCTGTGTAATGTTTTAGTTTGTAAGCTTCTCAAAAATTAGTCTAATGAACTGGGGCCAGTTGCTCGAAGGCTAGTTAGTGCTAACCGTTGGTTAAGAGGTATCAAAACCTATAGGTATCCATGGTAGTTAACGCTGGCTTGCGATAACCATGCTTCGAGCAACTCGGGCCTGTTCCTGTTCATTAGCAAGATATTTGAACTGTGGTGACCGGATTTTAATCAAAGTTCTTTCTGAGAATATTAGGCACCAAAAATGCCATGGATGAATGTACATATCACCGCTTATGACATATGATATATACCTAATTTGAAGGGAACGTCAATTCTTACCAAAGAATAAAGTTAAACCAGAGAACGGAATGTTTTGCAATAAAAAAATGAATACTGGAATTATTTCTTTCAAATTTTCAAGACACCACTGAATAACTCTGACGTTTCACAGTTGCGCTATTGTTGTAACAGGTCCTGCTCCCAACTGTGTGGCTTCATAACTCAGTTGGTAGATCATTGCACCGGCATCACAATATAGCACATGGATTCGAATCCCATTGGAGCCACCTGAAATTTTCAGGTGTCTTTTCGAGAGAAAATGCTTAAATTGTCTAAATAAGTGCCAAGATCTTTTCTTTCTTTCATCTATAGCTTGCACTTCGTAATTATTTATTATAATTATACATTTCTTTCATCACGTCCTTTCACGTGAACAGAACGAACCCAGCAAATTGATTTTCTCCCAACTGTGTGGTTTCATAGCTCAGTTGGTAGAGCATTGCATCCGGCATCACAGAGGTCATGGATTCGAATTCCAGTGGAGCCATCTGAAATTTTTGCTTAAATTGACTGAATAAGTGCGAGAATCATTTCTCTCTTTTATAAGTATCTTTTGAGTAATAACAACAGGGCAAACTTGAGACGCAACAGTTGTAAAATTTTCAAAAAAATTTTATTGTAAACATTATTTCCTTTGAACGAAATGATGAGGCATGATAGTGTTATCGATTTGATGATGAAAATTACGGGTAGAATCATATTTAAGGCAACCTTTCGGTGTCCTCATGACACCATCATCAGGTCAAAATGTAATATTTAACAGCTAACAAGAATATTATTGTTTAAGTTCAAGGTTCAAAGTCCCTGAAGGATAGGTGAAGAGTTTTGCTTTTATCGAGTCACTCTAACAACAACAACAACAACAACAACAACGACGACATTAACTTTATTGATACAAAAATTTAGAGAATATGACTGACCCGCAGGTAGCGTCAGCTAATCTAGGTCGGCCAGACTTACAGTTTACTTAAGGATGAGTTATAAATACAAGGAAAACCGGAAGAACGATATAAGTGAAAGAATAGACAAACAACCGACTGAAGGAACAGAATATATGAGCAACAGCAGATAGTAGTACATAAGAAAAAAAAAGTAGCTATTTGACTGAACCTACTTTCTTTACAATTGTAGACGTTTCAATATAGTCATTTTCGTTTATCAATATTTTAAAAAAGGATTCCACGAATTTCTCTTTTGTAAGCTTTCGTCGGTAAAGGTCTAACATGTTGGGGTATCGGGAAAAGGAACGCTTCTGTATTTCTAATCTAGAGTTTTGGACATAAAATTTTCCAGAGGTGGAGGATCTCGTGTTGTATGAGTGGACGACGGATAATTTTTGAAAGAATTTTACGATGTTTAAAGGTGTGTTATTATTATTATTGACATCATGCATCAAGTTGGAGACAGACTTAATACAGAAACGTCAGTGGAAGGATATTTGCATCTATAAATAAAGGAATTGCATGAGCACGACTGTGAACAAAGTAAATCATATGAAGTGCTCTCTTTTGGAGGATTAAAATTTTATTAAGATTAGCCTTCGACGTCAGGCCCCAGGAAGCAAGTCCATAAGTAAGATAGGGTTGGATTAACGCCTGATAAATATTTAAGAGAACACGCCGTGGTGTTAAGTGTCGTAATTTTGCAATTAGGGCGACAATTTTACTGATTTTGGTGGCAACATCATCAATATGAAATTTCCAAGAAAGATTTATATCAATCATGACGCCAAGATATTTAATATAATCCTTAGACTCAAGACTAGCGAATCAGTTTTTCTCGTTATCGAAAATGCCAATGTTAGGGTGATAACTAGCTCTCTTCCGGTAAGGGTGAAATAGCAATCGCAGAAGTTCCGTAATTCAGCATTTACAATTACTTATATAGTCTTCAAATTCTTGTCAGCATAGAGGATATTTGTATCATCAGCGAAAAGATAAAATTTGAGTTTATTTGAACACTGATGCACACCGTTAACATACAATAAAAAAGCAAAGGGCCTAAAACAGACCCTTGGGGGACGCCACATGTAACTATGGCTTTATTTGAAACATGCTGATTGATCTGAGTTGTTTGCATGCGATTATTCAGATATGAGGCAAACTATTCATTTATGATGCCACGAAAGCCATAATGGTGGAGCTTACTGAGCAAGATATCGTGGTTGACTGTGTTGAAGGCTTTTTTGACGTCTATGAAAATTCCACACGAGAATAAACCTTGATTCATATTTGTTTGAATAGTGTTGACAATGTCCAAAATAGCATGTTGAGTCGAGTGCCCTTTGCGAAACCGTATGGACAAGTATACAAAAGATCACTTTTCTCTATAAAGTCTATAATTCCTTTGTACATAATTTTCTCATAGATTCAATTATAATTAGACAGTAAAGAAATTGGTCTATAACTATTGAGGTCTGTTTCGTTATCAAACTTGAATATCGGTGTACTTTTGGACATTTTCAGCTTAGAAGGTAAGTCCCCAATTTAACGGAGGTGTTGAATATTTCAGAAATTACGGGGACTATGATGTCCTTTGAGAGTTTTAACAGCTTTGTGGGAGAGGAAGTCCAATCCACAGGATTTATTGCTTGGAATAGACGAAATTTCTAGCTTAACTTCCTGAGGCGTTACTGGCTGAAAGAAAAATGACAAAGATAGAGAAAATGACGCCGCGGGGTTGCTAGTTCGCCAGCGCGTCTGCTTCCAACAGATGCAAAATGCTCATTCATAATATTCGAGATCTTAGAAGGTTCTCTGGCAATTGCACTGTCATTATTCAAGTCTTTAACAGCAGTTATTGTCTTAGAGTTCTTCTTTCGACGATAAAGTAGTTCATTAATTCCTTTCCAGGTTCTTTTCATGTCCGTCATGTTGCATTCAAAGTATTTATGGTAGTAATTACTTTTACTAAGTCGTCAGATCAGGCTGCAGATTTTATTTCTGTAATATTTGTACTTGATTTCATCCCCTGACGCATATAATTTATGTTTAACTCCAATGGACGTCTTCAGTCCAACCGTTATCCACGGTTTGGACAGATCTTTAGCTTTACCGCCTGACAGTTTCTTGATGGGAGCGTGTTTATTGACAACATTGTTGAATTTATTATAGAACGAAGAAAACATCTTATTTACATCGTTTTGGCTATGTATGATATTATTATCCCATTTGACCCCAGCAATATCATTATTAAAGCGAACGGTACAAAACTTTGAGAAATCACGCGTTTTAACAGTTTTACAGACAGTTTTATCTTTCATTGATTTAGCTATGCAGAACTGAGAGAAATGATCACAAATTGTATCACAGGTAACCCAGGCTCACTGTGTGTGCCACATAGGTAAATATAAAGAACATATGAGGCGAAGTTTAGGTCTGGAAATTTGCTAGAAAATGGAAATAAAAATCGATTAAACTTACCATGTGGTGAGCTGTTGTTGTCTTTAATACGTACACGAAGTTTCGGGAAAAATGGTGCCCGTTCACCTTCCTTCATAGTATAGTGACAAGGTAGGAGACGGAAGCCATCGTAGGGACTCCGATCGACCCAAAACAAGCACGATTTTTTGCGAAAATCGAATCCAGTCGCTAAATAAACACGCCAGGCTCGTGGAACATGAATTTTTCTAAACCATGAATCCACAGCATCTCCAGGTAGCAACGCGAAGCCACCAGGTTCCGTAGAACTTGCAAGTTAACCTACTTAAATGGCGGCCAGAAGCCGTTGTCCTCGCAAAGTGTCCAATGGTACTGAACTCGGGACGTCTGGTGACGAGTATAATAAGTCTCCCTGGAGGGAGGGGAGTCCCAAATTACTAAAAACAAAACTCACTGAGCAATCTGGGAAATTCATATTCCACGAGCCTGGCGTGTTTATTTAGCGACTGGATTCGATTTTCGCGAAAAAAATCGTGCTTGTTTTGGGTCGATCGGAGTCCCAACGCTGGCTTCCGTCTCCTACCTTGTCACTATACTATGAAGGAAGGTGAATGGGCACCATTTTTCCCGAAACTTCGTGTACGTATTAAAGACAACAACAGCTCACCACATGGTAAGTTCCATCGATTTTTATTTCCATTTTCTAGCAAATTTCCAGACCTAAACTTCGCCTCATATGTTCTCTATATTTACCTATGTGGCACACACAGTGAGCCTGGGTTACCTGTGATTATATTTCCACTTTGAATATTTAGACACGGCTTGTGCTCGCGAATAAGGAACATCTCGTATTGAAGACAATGAAATTTGCCGGAGCATTTTTCAAGAATGCGAAACATATTAGATGTTATTGTTCTTGACTGATGTTGACTTTGGCTGTGATTGATTGATCCACATCTTTTATGCTCATCGATTCGTTGGTAGAGATGTCGACGCGTGTAACCAACAAAGCTGGCATCACACCAGCCACATTCAAATTTGTAAACTACTGATTGTTCGTTCATCAATGCGGGCTTGATTTCTTTATGTTTGAGATCTTCTCCAACTTTTCGAGAAGTGAAGACTGGGCATAAGTCGATCTTTAACAGCTTATCAAGGTCCTTCAACTATTTGCGCACAGTGTCAGCTGATTTTTGTTCCTTGAACGGTAGAACAATTCGTACTGATTGATGGTCAGGTGCAGATTTGCGTGGAGGTGCTGGTGTTTGTTTGGATGTAATAAAATTGGAGATCATAGAGTGAATGAGTTGTTCAGGATATGCCAGCTATAGGAATAAGGTCTTGAGGCGGATACACTCTTCATGAAATAATGACCAGTATGATGATAGCCTGAAAGCTCGGTCTAGCATGGTAATGATTAAGGATTTCTTCTAACGATTGTCAACATGACTATTATAATACTTGAACTTGAACTTGAACGTTAATATTCTTGCTCTTTTGGCGATCAGTGTTCATAATTTTATAAAATTGCTAAAAAACGGGCTTAAAACTGATGTAAACTTAAAAAGGTTTCCCAATTTTTCGAACCGTATCTCTGGTTCTTCTACGGGGGACAATGAACTCACAATTCAAAATCACTGCTTTATGTTTTGGTTCCCAAGAGACCTTAACAGCGGCACATATGCCCTTGGGAACTCCATTCTTTCATTCACAGAGTTCTTATCAATGTTCGAGTGTAAAGACTCCAGAAAAATTCTGCGCTTGTAATTAGTTTCATTCCTTTCAAGAATTTGGCCGTAGCGTGGATGGATGTCGTGCGTGGTTCTTTCGGCATGTTGTCGGATTGCCGACTCTTTACTCGCGGCACGCGCGGGATCATGTTCCACTCTCCTCGAAGCCCAACACCGTTTGCTCTCACCAATGTAGGAGAAATCGCAGTCTTTGCATTCAACCCTGTAAACGATGCCTTCTATTTTTTCTTCCGATGGAGGGTCTTTCGGTTTTTTGAAGACAGAAGCAAGTGTGCGTATGGGCTTAAAAGCAGTCCTTATGTTGAAATGTTGCAGTGTGCGTTTTACCCTGTCCGATATCCCTTGAACATAGGGTACCACGGCAAGGCCAGCCGGGTCAGGATGGTGGCTTTGTGGACCAGACCTTGGTTAGGCAGCATTTTCAATGAATTTGGTGGGATATCCATTGACCTGTAGGCTGTCCTGGACGTGGGATATTTCCTCTGTTCTCAGGGCCTCGCTAGGTGGGATGGTGTTCGCGCGGCGCATCAACGTGCTGACGGCGGATCTCTTATGTTGTACAGGGTGGTGTGAATCAAATGCCAAGTACTTGTTGGTATGGGTGGCTTTTCGGTATACTTGCACCTCAACCTCACAATTTGGGAGGGTGGATACATTAGTATCCAGGAACGCGTTGGTGGGTTTACCGTCCATTTGATTCACACCACCCTGTACAACATAAGAGGTCCGTCGTCAGCACGTTGATGCCCCGCGCGAACACCATCCCATCTAGCGAGGCCCTGAGAACAGAGAAAACATCCCACGTCCAGGACAGCCTACAGGTCAATGGATATCCCACCAAATTCATTGAAAATGCTGCCCAACCAAGGTCTGGTCCACAAAGCCACCATCCTGACCCAGCTGGCCTTGCCGTGGTACCCTATGTTCAAGCGGTATCGGACAGGGTAAAACGCACACTGCAACATTTCAACATAAGGACTGCTTTTAAGCCCATTCGCACACTTGCTTCTGTCTTCAAAAAACCGAAGGACCGTCCATCGGAAGAAAAAATAGAAGGCATCGTTTACAGGGTTGAATGCAAAGACTGCGATTTCTCCTTCATTGGTGAGAGCAAACGGTGTTGGGCTTCAAGGAGAGTGGAACATGATCCCGCGCGTGCCGCGAGTAAAGAGTCGGCAATCCGACAACATGCGGAAAGAACCACGCACGACATCCATCCACGCTACGGCCAAATTCTTGAAAGGAATGAAACTAATTACAAGCGCAGAATTTTTCTGGAGTCTTTACACTCGAACATTGATAAGAACTCTGTGAATGAAAGAATGGAGTTCCCAAAGGCATATGTGCCGCTGTTAAGATCTCTTGGGAGCCAAAATTAGAAGCAGTGATTTTTGAATTTTAGATTCATTGTCCCCCAAAGAAGAACCAGAGATACGGTTCGAAAATTTGGGAAACCTTTTTAAGTTTAGATCAGTTTTAAGCCCCCCTTTTTTAGCATTTTATAAAATTAATATTCTTGTTATCTGGTAAATATTTTATTTTGACCTGATGATGGTGTCATGAGGACACCGAAACGTTGTCTTTTGATTTTACCTTTTCATCATCAAAACGAAATTATGATATATGAAATGAAGCATATTGAACTGCGGATATGAAATCAAGTAAAGCTACGATCCTCGCAGTTATAAACGCAATTTTAGCAATTGCGTAGAGAAGCCTGAAAAATTCAGGACTTCAACGGGGTTTGAACCCGTGACCGTGAGATACAGAGATGAAAGCCCAGTCTACCAAATCACTGACATAACTAGCGGAGTCTTGTATCATGAACCTGAAATCAAATTGTAACAAAAAGAAACTGATTTTAACGTGATAACAATTGTTTTTGCAGAGAGTGAAAGTCAATCCAAGGTGCAGATAAATGCCTTGCGGGAAAAACTAAAAGAAGTCCGATCAGATCGAGCAGAGCAAGAAACACGAGTGCGGGAAGCCTCCAACTTGTTTCTGAAGGTAATTAAACTAACTTTACTTGATGCAGAACATGGTTTGTCAAAAATATATGTGATGCTCATCACATGTACATGCAATTACCCTGGGTTCCAGATGAATTTATTCCGAAGGTCCGAGTTAACGCTACGTGTGACAAAGGCAAAAACAAAAGACACCTGTTTTTTGATGTCTTTTTAAGTTAAAGTAGTGTTCAATTGAGCGTCGGCAACAATTCGTCGGTTACTTTTGCTTACTTTGCCTATCTTCAACAAGCGATTTCAGGCAATTGCAACCAATCAAGAGCAAAATCCCATTGTTC
>NC_090891.1:15655716-15660716 GCF_036669925.1 Montipora capricornis | reverse complement strand
AGTTATTTTTAGATTTCCTGCGAGATCCGGTATTCCCACGAGGGTTAACTGATAGCCAATCACATGTCCCCATTTTTACCAATGTTGACAGCTGAGCGAATTCCCACGCAATGATTCGCGTCGTTCGCGATTTACCGTTAAACAAAAATGGCGGAGGATGTTGAGGCAAACGCGTACATACATTTTGTGGACGAACGTGACTTGTTGACTACAGAGTTAAGCGATTACAATGACTTATGTTTTGAAACCTGTATCTTGGAGGGAACGAGTTATGTAACTGACAGGATTTTGTACAGAATGGCAAATGGAAGACTATAGTCGATAAGTACGATCTCTCTGACTTTAATAAACGCATTCTCGGTTTCCTTTGCGGGATTAAAATATGATGACTTAATTCTGATATGGTGATAAAGTAGACAGATAGAGCTCTACAACAGTACCAAACATGAAAGGAAAACTTGAATCAAGCGTTCGATAAAAAATTTTTGAACCCGTGTTCGGATTCAAATGAATTTGCAAAGCACGTATTTTAAATATAGCTGTCTCCTTAAAAAAAGAGTTAACAGGGTTTCGTATATGGCACGACCTTGAATGTGGTATCATTGAAAACTAGACAATTAAGCTATTTCAGTTATGGATGTTTGAAACCTGTATCTTGAAAGGATCGAGTTTTATAAGCGACAGAATTTTGTAAACATTGGCAATTCGCAGACTACAGTCATGACAAGTAATATATCGCTGACTTGGTTAACGCGTTCTTGATTTTCTTCGCGGGATTAAAATCTGACGACTTAATTCTTAGAGATTCATAAATTAGACAGATATCAGACATGAAAGGAAAACTTCAACAGACAGTGCGATCAAAATGTATGAGCAAGTGGTGTCGCATGGAAGTCAATTTGCAAAGCACGCATGTTCAAGTATACCTGCATCTTTCAAAATTATTAAACACGGTTTCGGTACATTGGACGGTGTTGAAATTGGTGTCACTGTAAACAACACAGTTAAGCGATTTGAATGATATATCTTTGCATCTTGTATCTTGAAAGTAACGAGTTTTACAGGCGACAGAATTTTGTACACAATGAAATATCGCGGACTACAGTCACCAAGTAACATATTCCTGACTTGGTCAATGCGTTCTCGATTTTCTTAGCGGACTTAAACTATGGTGACTTAATTCTATGATATTCATAAATTAGACAGCTAACGCTTTCAAACAGTACCACACATGACAGGAAAATTTCAATTGACTGCACGATAAAAAATTTTTAAAACCGTAAGATCGATTGAAGTCAATTTGCAACGCACGCGTAAAATATAGCTCCCCCCTTACAAATTATTTAACACGGTTTCCTACATTAGACAATCATAGAATTGGTATCAGAGTGAATTATACAGTTAACCGATTTCCATGATATATGATTGCAAACTGTATCTTGGCAGGGACGAGTTTTGTAAGCGACAGAATTTTGTAGACGATGAGAAAGTGCGCACTAAAATGGACAATTAACGCAATGCAACCAAGGTAAACATATCTGCATCTGTCAAAATTATTTAACACGGTTTGACAGATTGCAAATTCTTCAAATTGGTATCACTGTAAACTAGACAGTTAAGCAATTCCAAGGATGTATGTTTGAAACCTGTATCTTGCAGACAATGAATTTTATCAGGCCATGAAACTCAATTTTGAAAACGGAGAGTGGCATCGTACAGAATTTGCTGCACTTTCCCTCCTCCACGAAACTTCCACGTAACGCGCGCGGTAACATTATCCGCGGGAAAATTGATATCATCTAAAAATAACCTAAGAGGGATTACGATGGGAATAGGGCCAGTATGAGGGATTACTTCTCTTACCTTTATAATCTCTTGTTTACACTTTGTAATTAATTGTGATGAGGGTGGCAGGAATTCCTGGCTGATTTCCCATTCAGAATCAATACCAGAAAGCGAGGCCACAATATGAATATTCCACAGTGCCTGATTCGAGCTTCCATAAAAGAATGAAGTGATAGGACTGTTAAGTCTACCGTCATGGAGCATTCCATACATGTAAATCCCATCCAAATGAAGCAGACAATTCTCTATTTTCGAATTCCCCATAATACACTTTGTTTGCTCCCCAAATTTTGCATAAACTATTGTTTTCAAATGCTCTTGGGGACACTGCATACTCCCAAGAGCATTTGAAAACAATGGTTTATGCAAAATTTGGAGGGCAAACAAAATGTATTATGGGGAATTCGGAAGTAGAGAATGGATCATTAGACAAGAATTCAGCGCTATTGTTAAGGGCCCGATCGAATACGATATCAAGATACGAAGTTACCACCGATCGAGAACCAAAAACTCCATCTGTGGACATAAATAGTAACTCTTACGTAGTAAAAATTCGCCGAGTTATGTGTCCAAACTTTAGGGATGAGCCGACGTACATGTGGTTGGAATAAGTTCGCCCAAGGAACAGTAAAAGGGGTAAAAGCACAGAGACCAAAAAGACGTGGGTGCTCATTATGCTCATGCTAATGGAGGGATGTATGTTGTAAACTAGCATGATACTGGTCACATTGGCATACATGGAGGAGTGGACGTACGGACGGTTGATGACGTCATGGTTATATAAAACCAAGATTTCTCGCATCAATGGGTTACCATATGTTCTTAAGGACGGTGCCAATCTCGACCCCAGAGCTCTTTTGCGCATGACTGCCAGGGAGAGAAGAGCATGCGCTGTGAGGCTAAAATAGCCAGATTTTGGCTACTGGCACACAGTGTTCCCCAGAGCTTACACGATGAAGCAGCGTAAGCACTGGGGTCGAGACTGGGACGGTGCCTACTATTGTTATTGCGCATACGAGTTTCGTATCCGTGATGCTCACTAATACAGGGATATTTTTGCGCGGTTTAAAACTATCCGGATAAAGTAGATCTTAGTAAGTACTCTTGGTATCCAAAGAGAAAACTGGGGGTTACCTTGCATTTTTGAGAGATAATTAAGCTTCAATTTGAGAAAGAACGCCATACATTGCTTTGTATTTTAAAGCTTTTTACAATTACTATTCATGAATTATCTTGGAAAATGCGTGGTTAGCCCCAATTTTCTTTTTGGATTTCAATGACACTTGTCAAGATCTGCATTTCCTGCATAATCATAAACCGGGGCAAAAATACCTTTGATTTAGTAGGCACCGTCCTTAGCAATGGTGCTTCGGCGCGCGCCGAGCTCCGCTAAAACGGTATGTTTGGCGCTTTTCGAAGCAACAAGGATAATAAAAATATGTTTAAAATAGCATATTAGCAGATATTTGACAATATTAATGTGAATCTCAGTAAAAGGAGTTGTGTCTCGCTGGTCATATGAGTTAGGGTTAGGGTTGTCTTTAGCGTGAGGGCTAAGAACCCGAGTTCGAGTCTTGAAATTTTCGGACTCTTCTTTTCCTTCAGTTTTCTTTTATAAATGTTTTTTTTTCCTTTTTTGTCTTAATTTTTGTTAATATAATAATTAAAAAAAAAAAGCGTGTACATGAACAGTAGAAACAGAACGTTTCGCAGAATTACTATCAATTAGATACACTCGTTCAACTGTTTATCGAGGCAGAGTTAGATTTTAGATTGGGAAAGCCGACCGATCCTATAAAGCATACATCTTTCAGAAAAAGGCTTACATCAGTTATTTTTTTAAGTAAAGGTTGTTTAAAGCATTCCCGTCGGCATTTCGTAAAGTAGATGCGAATTTTTAAATAATAAATTATTCCTTTCTGACAAAAGCTGCACGGACTAGGAACTCATTGAATTGTCGTGCTGATTTTCTAATAAGGAAAAAAAGCCGCAGCTTTTGCAAGTACCGAAGAGGAAATTTCGTAAAACAAAAGAAACAAAAGACAGAAAAGAAAACAATTCCAAATGAAGACTAATCCCGAGTAACCAAAAATACAATGCTCTCCCGTAACTGCAAAAAAACCCGAAAATGCAAAGTCAGACTTGAGCTTCAGTTAAAGTTGTTCAAAGCACGCACTGTGACCTTTTCGTAAAGCGTTGTTTCTTTCATAGTTCTTTTCTTTTCCAATTGATAGTTTGAATGAGCGGCGCTGTCACAAAGGAGGTGCCACTTTTTGAAGTAACACCACTTTGTTGGAAAACGACTTGTTAGAATTTTACTTGACTGCAAGGCTTCAACATTGCAAGATTTTTTCTTTTTATAAGCAAACAATTCCAGTCTTGAATTCTCGAATTAATTTTCAACAAGGAGAAAAAGCAAAGTTAGACTGGAGTTTCAGTACGGTTTTTTACAACGGAAAACAATTTACAAAGGCATTTAATTACCTTAATCAAAAGAACGCTTATTTTCAGGGGGGTCCAAATCCACGAAAGTGGGTCCATATCCGTTGGCGGATCTGGAGTGCATGTACATGCATATGCATATCCATGCATGTACATAGACCTTATTCCAAAATGGCCGTCATTTAAATATTCTTTTGTTTTTATTCAAATTAGCCCTTGATGCCTCGTTCTTGAGCTGAAAATTCAAAAGAATATTTTGCCGTGAACGAGGCAACAAGGTCTAATTTCAATAGAAACAAAAGATTATCTAAATCGCGGCCATTTTGGAATAAGGTGTGAAATAAGCTTTCAATAATGTCTGGAAAAGCGAACAACTCTAAAGTTAAAGCACTACAACATCAAAATGATTCAATGTTGGAAGAGCTTCATACTTTGCGTACTGAATTCAGCCGACTTGAAGAGTCTTTAACATTGCGCGTGGCTGAAGCAAACAAACATGGCGGCCAGAGTCAACTTGGACCAGATCCTGAAACTGCCAAGACGCTGCAGTTCTTAAGTGATGAATACAATGACCAGACCAGTTTTTGCAGTGCGGCTAAGGAAGATCTTGCTGCACTTAAAAACCGTCTCGAGTCTCTTAGTCTTCAAGGTAGTGAGATGGCGGGAGCATTGGATGATTTAGACTCTTTACAGTTCAAAAACTAAAATTACAA
>NC_090891.1:15630716-15643216 GCF_036669925.1 Montipora capricornis | reverse complement strand
GTATTTATCTGAAGGCAATAGAACATAATCAAAACGATAATGCTCTGAGGATAATTTTTCCACTCAGATCTAATATAATTCAAGCTGACCTCTCTGCATTGTTTCACCCATTAAGACGGTAACCGGTCGTTTCATCTACAGGTCGTTTCGCCTACTGTCTGTTCACTAATACGTATAATGTCGGTTCGCCTACGTCCAATATGTCAGTTCACCTACGATTCATATGTAAGCTTTAAAACTGATTTGTTTAAAAGTCCTGGTCGAACCTCACAGAAAAAGTTGTGACGGCTAGCTAAGGCATTATTTCTGTAAACTTGTGTCTTGAGCGGGGTCCTTGAGCGGCCTATACCAAAGAAAGTGAGACTTTGCATTGACATATCAATAAAGGATAAGGTACGTAAGAAATTAGCTTGTTCCCACTCTTAGCTCGTTCCCACTCTACTGGGCGGTTCAATGTTTGTATCAATGTTGCATTCATGAACTTCATATTGCTTCCACACAATCCGCAAACTTACATGTAGATGCAAAAAATTATATATGACGGCTAGCTAAGGCGTTATTTCTGTAGACTTGTGTCTTGAGCGGGGTCCTTGAGCTCCCTATACTCCAGAAAGTGAGACTTACATTAACATATCAATAAAGGATAAGGTACGTAAGAAATTAGCTCGTTCCCACTCTACTGGGCGGTTCAATGTTTGTATCGATGTTGCGATCATAAACTTTATATCGCTTCCACACGATCCGCAAACTTAGATGCAAAAAATTATACCTGACGGCTAGCTAAGGCGTTATTTCTGTACACTTGTGTCTCTGTAGACTTGTGTCTTTCGTTTTTATTTATTTTCATTTCTACAGTGTATGTTGTTTCATGGTGGTCAACTGTTTTACAAAAATGATAGTCATAGTACGGAGTTTAAGACGTAGGCTCACTGACATATTGGACGTAGGCGAATCGACTCTAGACGTAGGCGAACAGACAGTAGGCGAAACAACTGTAATTCATTAACACACCTTTAAAGCACCTTAAATTGACAAGTAAAATTGTCTGGTGTTAGGCAGAGTGAAGCCACACTTTCAGGAGGGAAAGGTTTAACTTTCTACATATAGAGGGCAAGTTTGTGTTCAATTGGCACCCAAAGCCAGCTCTTACATGTACATGTATATTTCAACAAAATTGAGGAGAGCCATTTTGAACTACAGTAAGAGAAGGCCTCTTGAAATCATTAAAACTGGTTAATTAAGCCATCTTAATTGATAGTATTAAGTTTAATGTTTCAAAATTACAGTAAGTACTTGTAAGTTTTTGAAGTATTTACATAATACATGTGTGCATGAATCTGACATCACTATTATTGACAAAGGGACTAAGATCTTTGTTTAATCTACGTTCAGTGCATTGGAGTGATGTTGTTTTTGCTTCTATGCATCACAGGTTAATTACTCAGATTTCTCTGTCAACAATGAACGTTGAGTACCGTAATTTAAATAAACTATAAGATATGACAGACTTTCCTCACCCCTGTGAGGTACACTTAGAGATTTACTGTGGATGATTCCAGGTGATTTTAGTCACCAGGAGGGGGTCCCTGTTATTTAGTGAAGTGTTGTTGAATGAAATAATTGTTTTTATTCATTTATTGTCATGGAAGGGTTACTCCAGATATCTTGGCCACAGCGCGTCCTTCTACAGAAGTAATAAAGAAGTACAATGTCCTACAACAATTTGCTAGGCAAGTATATACATCCACTGTACTGGTATATATCATGTTACCATTAAAGATTTATGGCGTAAGCTAATTTAATGTGCCTCAAATAGTAGAGCAGTTTTTGGTTTTATTTATACAGATGAAGATAATAACAACGCTTTGTTAATTAAGTCTGAAGCTACATGGTAGTGTAGTCAAGCACATGTTAACTGTACGAATTGTGGAGACTGTAATTCCAGTCAAATTGCATGCAATTAAAGGAGATCAAGGCGAATGTTGGTAGTTTTTTATTAGAGGAGAATACGAGCGGGTTACCAGTTGAAAAACTTGGGACAGAGTCTCAGAACCATGTTAACATGTAGGATGCCGAGTCTAAAAATTTAATCCTGGCAGACATTTGGTAGAAGGCAAGTGCTGTCACCATTCAACCAAACATGCTTCCCAATTACATCTCTCAGCTTCTGATTACTTGGGAAATACTGTAGAAAAAGGGACAAGTTGGAGTTACTAAGATTTGACAACAAAATACTTAATTACTGGACTAAGGAGAAATTTCTGTTCTCAGAATGTGCTGCCCTGACATGGAGTCACTCAGGGAGACAAAAAAAACCTCAATGAATATTTGTATTTTTTTATAAAAATGCTAAAAAAGGGGGGCTTAAAACTGATCTAAACCATCCCAAATTGTCGAACCGTATCTCTGGTTCTTCTTCAGGGGACAATGAATCTAAAATTCAAAAATCACTGCTTCTTGTATTTTGGCTCCCAAGAGATCTTAACAGATCATTTGGTTATCAGATATGATTACATAAATGTAGTTACATTCCACCCTAAATAAACAATATTAACTTTCTCTAATTTAAAGGTCTGGAATTAAATCAATTATAAATCTTCAGCATCCTGGGGAACATGCTAGTTGTGGCTTTGGTCTTGAACCTGAGAGTGGTTTTTCCTATTTGCCTGAGGATTTCATGCAGGAAGACAGTATGTGATCAAAATTAAGTAATAATTTAACAGGATATTATTACCATACTTATTTTCATTGTGTTAATCAGCATCTTATAATAATAATGGAGAGAGTTTATATAGTAGGAAGCCAAAATGGATAAATTGAAATGACTTTCTATTAAAGTGAAAGGTCATCAGTGCAGTTAATCAAGAAATGTACAATAGTCTATGTATAGTTGCACCTGTAAAAAAAATCCAGGCTTGAAGGGACTGAATCAGTGACTGATTATTTTATCACACACTGGCCTACCATGTGCATTCGCATAGTCATTAAGGTTCAAGATGCCATCCAAGGCTAGATTTTTTCTGTAGTGCAATAGAAAAGTTACTGTAATTCAGACATTAATAAGTAAAGTGGCAATTCTAAACATAATCCTTTGGCATAAATAATTTTGTTTATTAAATGGATAATAACTGAAGTGTTTTAGTGAAGATATAGCATTATAGTTATCAATTGACTTATTGTGCACAAATGCATGGTATCATAATATATGTTTCTGTTTGTAACAGAAAAACTGCTCTTTTGTTTGGAGTTTTACTGCCAAGTATACTAAACCATGACTTCTGACCTAATGTTCTGTGTGTGGCACAGTTCTTCTTGTGATTTACCATTTCTTTTGTACATGTATTACTAATGGCTGCTTTTTGCTTGTTTTTCAGTTTACTTTTACAATTTTGGATGGTAAGTTTGAATTTTATATGTATTGAATGCAAATTAGGAAATATCCTGACCTCACATTTGTTTTGCAGATATTGTTGAAAAAATATAAAGTTCTTATCATGCCTTATCGTAGACGGGTTTTTAGTTAATGTCAAAACAACAGTTGGCCTGAGTATTATGGTAACACAATCCTCAACAAATTAGGAGTGCAATTGTTGCAATTGTCGCAAAATTAGAAGCCACATGAGAAGATTTACAATTTGAATTTTATGAATGTCCAACCTTCCTTGATGGCCTTAGTTTCTGTAATAATAACTTTAATAATCCATTTTTGACAGAGAAATACAACGGATTTACAATATAAGAAATAATGTAAAAATCACAATAAAATAATTTCAAGACCTCGTGGTTTTACCTGGAAATAATGAATACACTGTATAAACATAGATACAGTATAAATTATATACATGTAGGTGTACTATACATTTAGGAATTTAGCAGCCTTGCGGCAATTGCATAGATAAATGTCCTTGGGTTCCAGACCTTGGTAATTGACTACTGGACCAGCTAATTGGATCGTAGATTGTAACTGTAATTATGATTTATACTTGCCTTTGAGTAGGATACTTGATTGGGATGACTGATGTCTTCTATTTCTCTTTCCAATTCACATTTTGTTGCTTCCATTCGTCTCTGCTTCAACGGTGGGAGAGATGTTCTTGATATGCCTATTACAGTGTATATATCCAGACACCTGTTTTGTATGGACTGTGAGTCGTCTGCCAGATACTGTGGTAGACCACCCCAGACTTGTGATGCATATTCAAGGAGTGGACAGATTTTGGTACAGTAAACTGTAGTGCCAATCTCCGGAGGCAACCTTGCTTTCCTACATTCATGTACATGTAGGTAATGTAATCTCTTGCAGGCTTTCTTTGTTGTTTGTTCGACATGATAGTTCCAACGTAGGTACTGTAGGTAGATTTTGCTGCCATACTCCAAGTAGTTTAAACTGGGATACCCTCTCCAATTGTGTGTTATTTATTTGTTGAATGTCCGGCTCAATAGGATTTTTGCAGAAGGAAATCCACATATCTTTAGTTTTCTTGGGGTTCAGTAGCAAATTATTTGAAGTAGCCCAACTCCGGAGGCCATCAAGGACTTTCTGCATATTTGATGAGCAGCCATTTGATACACTCTCATAAACTGTACAGTCATCAGCGTATCTGCACATCCATACCCCTTCCATTTCAACAGGTATAAAGTCATTGAAGTCATCAATGAATATACTGAACAACAAAGGGGATATGACAGACCCTTGTGGTACTGCTGCTGGAGAAATCTGCATTGATGACTGAACACCTCAGGGAGCTTTACTTGTTAAAGTTCACCAGACTAAGAAGGTGATAATGCAAAGGTTTCAAAGTATAATACTACGTACCGGCTTTTAAGGTTTCTAATTCTTTGGACTGACGTTCATTTCTTTCAAACGTCTTTCCACTCCTTAGCGCCTCAACGAGGATCCTGTCTTCTTCTTTCGTTGGTTTGCGAGGTCTCCCCCTCACCTTTTGGTCTGCTGTACCAGGTTTACTCGAGGTAGATGGTTTAGGGTGTCCTGAATCACTGGAGGAATCAGCCATAGCTGTCATGGCAGTCTTCCCCTGGCCCCACACAATGTCTTTTTGAAGGAGAGTCACTAAAGAACAAATGATTCATTGAAAATACTATAAAGAAAGCAAACACGGAAACCTAAAGCTTTTTTGCTGACAATTTTGCGACTTTTGGGAGTGTGATCTACATTATGCATGACTTGTCTTTTCTTCATTTAGGTTTTATGAACTGATCAACATAAGTTTCCATTATGGCAAGGGAACCATGTCTGATGATCGAATATGAAATGTTCATAAGGAGACAATAGGTTTTATAGACTGGTTCAATTCAGTATAGAAGTGTTTCTATAAGAGAGCTTTATGTTTCTTTTGGTTATGGGACTGCGAGCAGTCCGCTCATTTGTGTTCCTGAAATCCAACATGCGTCGTCCATTTTGGTTGAAGCTGAGTTAATATTAAGTGTAATTCTTATCATTTATGCACAGAGTGATGGCAATGTACCTTTCAACCATATATTTTGCCTGCCATCAACTTCCTTTGCCCAGATCTCCCATTGCTCCTGGGTTCCCACAGTGAAGACCTCTGCTCGCTGTGAGCGTTTGTCCATCACCCCCACTGACATTTCATAAGAGCCAAGGCCCTTAGATCTGGCAAATTCGTTTAAGTTCATCGCTTTGGTTAACTATCTGGGAAGCTTGTATGATGAAAAGTAAATGAAGACATGTCATTTAACGCTTTCAATTTAAGAAATTAAACAACAACGACAACAACAGCCAAAAAAAACCAAAACAAAACAAAACAAATCAGACAAAAAACATAAAAGAGAGCCGTTACCTCACTAAAGGTATTTAGTATCTCTGGTGGTGGACTTTTCTTTGTGGATAGGCTCACTTTGGCCTTTCAGATAAGCCCATAAAAGTATATTTACCACCATTTCACTTGAGACAAAGAGGAAAATAAATTAATTTGACATCTCAACGAATGTTATTTTTTAAATTTAAAGACGGACGATTAAGGTTATGGTAGTCTCAGGTGAATTAGTCAGTTATTGTTAATTTTGACTAAGTTATTGATCACTAATCATTAATGATCATTAATCAACCTATAGAGTAATGGCAAAACGAACTAAATGGTAAGTCTCGGAACCCCTCTGGCACCCACCCTTCCTGGCAAGGGTGTTTTCATGTATAGACTATAAAAAAAAAAAACATGTTAAAGAATTAACACTACACACTACATGAAGTCTACAAACGCATTACAGAGAACAATTGAAGACTCAATGGTATTTTTTTGAACATTTGCAATTGAGCCATTTCCCCTTGCAAAGACTCTGCGCAATTGTCTTATCTTATTTGTTCAAAAACCATTAGCGATCTATTCTATGCCTTTAATAGATCCATATGAAGTCCATGTCCTGTCAAACTTAACCACAGCCGTTCGAAAACAATACCTACATTTTCAAAACAATGAAATTGCCGAAAATTCATCACGCAAAACAAAATTGTTCACGAATCACGTTTAATTCAAATCTTCATTCACGGGTCACATATAATTAAAAAATTTCGTTCACATGGACATGAAAAGATCTTACCATCTTTGATCACAAATCACGAATAAATAAAATTGTAAATCACGATTCACAGGAAAAGAAATCGGCCAATCACGCTTCACATAAAAAGTATAGGGCACCCTCAAAGCAGCCCTAAACAAATTAAAAATAAACACTCAGCTTTAAGTTTATATCCCTTCAATGCTTGACTTGAATAACTACAGCTATATTATGTTAAACCAGGGAAAAATGCAAGAAAAATATATTTTCCAAACCGTACCTGAACACGAAAAGCATCGATTGTCAAGAGCTTTGCTGACGTAGCATGGCTGTGTAGCCGCGTCGAGCCACAGAAAGAGCGCAAAACAATATAAATATGTACATGTATGCTGTAAACTAGCTATAGGGTAAACGGAGTATTGCCTCTTCAGTGAGCTCTAAACTTGAGCCCGTGATATGGTTACGAGATCCTGGTCACATGGGCATACATGGAGGGGTGGACAGACGTACGGACGTTCATACGTACGTATGTATGGACGTTCATAACGTCATGGCTATAAAACCAAATTTTCTCACATCGATGGGTTACCGTATTTTCTTAGCTATGGTGCTCTGTGCGCGCGCACCTTTGGCGTGTGCGGAGCTCCGCTAATACCAACCCCGCTTTACAGGAACATTTGGCTTTTGAAATTTTTGCATCACCGTTGCTGTTAACAACCTCAATTTCCAATGAATGAGGATCTTTGTTCTTTAGTTGGCTGCGATGGCAACGTTCTTGCACGATGCACGCCAAGTCGCCATGTTGACTCGGCTTACCCACGTATACATGGTGAATATAATTTTTTATGAAGAACTTGTAGCCTTTCTGACCTATTTCTTTCCTTCCACCGTCTTTTAAATGTTGATTTATCTGGATATAAGAAAATCGGGGCACGAACATGAGCGTCTTTGTCCGCAAAATATTGCTGCCGTTATCTGAGGTGGATGCCATGTTGGATTTCTGTTTACCCATTTCAGACCACGTGACCAGTAAGCTGAAAACCTCTAAAGTACCGAAGCATAACTTTTACGTTGCTCCTTTGTACGAGAAAACAATGTGATGTCCATCTTTTGATCTACATGTACATCTCGTGCATTTAACACTTGATTCCAATTCTGTTCATTCATGAGTATTGTCAGTGCTGCAATGTTTCTTGGACGCATTGTTCTTACATTCCGCAAGATTGGCTTTACTTTGACCTGTATTTTAGGTTTAATGAGTAGACATTGGTGGTCTGATTTTCCCTAGCGGTGGTAGATGGACTGCCGCGTTGTAGACAATAGCCACATTTTTAAGAATCTGGTCGACTTTGTTGTTTCCACGGGTAGGACCATGAACCAATCTTTTTAAATTAAATCTTAAATTCTACATAAACTTTTCAGATCAAGTTGATTGAAATCTCCAGCCAACAAGATTTCTGCTGATGGGTTATCTCTTAGCGCCTTATGCAATGATTGAGTCAAGTAGTTAGTCATAATTCCTTTCCCTCTGTAATGGATTTTCCTGGTGGAGAATAAACACCAGCAACAACAATTATACAGCTACAAGGCCGAGGGATTCTCTTGGGAAATAACTTGAGCCAAAGAACCTCTCTCTCTTCGTCTTCAAGATTCAATAAAGGTTTTGATTTTAAATCGGTCTTTTTACAAGCTACAACTCCTCCACTGAAACAATTTACTCGATCCTTCCGATATGTGTTATAATTGTCCTGTAATGAGATAGCTGTTGTTGGTATATCGCTGGACAGCCAGGATTGACAGGCATTTGTAAGCAGAATAAAAGGTGTCGCACACGATGGCTCAGTTCACAAAATTGGAATCTTTACACAATTCACTGGGACATGAGTTCTTCAATGCTTTTGTGCCGGTTGCCTTTCACTGATTTGAATATTTATAGATTTCATTGATAATAATCCTGTACGTCGTTCTTTTACTCTTCATCCAACCCGTTTCCCCTTGTAGACCTCTGTATACCGAGATGTTTCAAGGTTGTAGAAGTGTTTAAGTCAATTTGAGACATGCCAAAAGATCGTAACATGACGCTGGTGTATAAGTAAGCTTTGAAATGGTTGCCATGTGGTTGAAGTGAAATGATGCAAAAATCACCAGTAATAGAACTATGCAGATAAGTTCTTATAGACCAGGTTGATCTTCATTATTCTTGGTAGACTTTTCAGTAGTTTACAGTATTCAAACGAAGGTGGACACCAAAATAAATAAGATAAAGTAGAATAAACTGAAGAGCTAAAATACTACTGTGCAGCCATTTAAAGGTGCGGTTACACAATGAATGAATGAATGATATCAATAAAACTATTTAAAGTGGTGGCAAAAGTTGGAAATCTGTCTCTTTTTAGCCGCTCTACAGAAGTTCAAAGGTGGCCAAAAGAGATATTGCTCTTCTGTCTTCAGCGTTGTTGAATAATTCGATGTTTCTTCATGGAACAATTTGATACAAGAAGTCTTGTTTTGGACAAGGCGTCTCACATGTCTCACATCATCAAAAGCTTGTTGAGACTCTTGTTCCACTGAATGTTTCACAATATTAGACTCAGCCAATTCGTGTTTTAAAATTACAATAAAAGCAGCTTTGCATATCAAATTCGGCATTTAACCTACATGTACTCTAAACCAACAGCTACAAGATGGTGGCCTCTCTGTTTCAGTTTAGTCTCGTTGGTTATTCAGTTTTAAATTACAACAAACTTTTTTCAGTTTCTCTTTTTAATGGCTTTGTCGAGATGATAAGTATCTTAGCTAATCCATTTAATTTTTTTGTAAGTAAGCAAATAATGTATCAATTATTTTTTATCCATTGTAATATTTTTCTTATAAATACATGTAGGTTTAAATTGAAATTGTACAACTCATTCACAACTGAAGATGGCATAAGGGAGTGTTCACAAAAACGTTTTGGGGGGAGGGGGACTTATGAGAAATTGGAGGCCCCCCCAAAAAAATAGAGGTAGAAAGGGGGGTGTTTGAAAAATGTAAACACTCTCAAGGGGGTTATAACCTTAAATATTGAAAACAACAAATTAACTGTCATTAGCCTAATGAATGTAAACACAATTTAACAAAATATAATATTCAAGAGTGTAAAATGGGGTTGACCTCCTTGCTAGCAGAGGTTTCTTTTCTTTTGCGTTCGATGGGCTGACAAGTATGGGAAAAGAGACCTGTGGCATGGGTTGAAACTCGCTGTGTTGAGCATGGGCAATGGTTACTTAGCTACCGGATCCTGACGTGATACTTCATGTTATGTGGGCTCGCTAAAAAACAGCAGAAGTATTGTAAAGGAATGCACGGGGCACATTAAGGGCTGAAGTCACAGTCAGCAAACATAATTATCATGGTTCATGCCGGTTTGAATAGTGCCCTCCAAGGTTGTGGACAGCAGTTGGATCAAAGTGAGTTTTGAGCCATGGCAGAGGTCTCTTTTCCCTTTCTCATCTGCCAAGCGAACGCAAAAGAAAAGAGACCTCTGCTAGCTGGGAAGGGGTTGACAGGCCTACGTGAATCAGGTTTCCTTTTCCTTTGACACAATTGTGCTCTCGTGAGTACATATTTGAATGGATGCCTCTTTTAGGCTCTTCCAGTAAGATTTACATGTAGCAATGATTATCTTCTATGAGACTTTAAATTTGGACCTTCAAACTACTGTGTGATGTTTTGTCTTCCAAGGAAATTGTTCATCTTGATGATATATTTTTAGTTTCTTGGTGTTGATTTTCTTTGCAGCAGGCCAGGGTTTTTGTTTGAGGCCAGAGGCTGGACATTTTGTCCGGTGGTTCCCCATTCCATGTCTGGTACTTTGATGTCAATATTTGAGGGTTTGTTTTATTTTTTATTATTATAATTCTTTTTACTCACGAGAATTTGAGTGAACTCCAGCCTTGCCTGGGAAACTGATTCTTGGGTTCCAGAATCACTGGAAACAGCATTTCTGAGTGTTCTATTTTAAAAATTTCCTGGGGGCATGCACCCCCAACCTGTTTAAAGATTCGTTTTAATCATGACTTCACAAGAATTAGGTGTACAGATTTCTACATTTCCAGCATACAGACACATCAGGTACACCCAATGCAATCATCCCTGATTATTACATACTCAAATGTCAATCTGTGTGTTGTTACTTGAGAACACGCAACAGTATAATTATTGTCACATCCTTCCTCTTTTTTTTTTATAACTGGAACAATTATAATATAAAGGAATAAAAAGACATACCCGTATATCACATGAAAACACAAGAGCAGTTCTGTCTATCTATGTAGTTTGGATACTGAGCGGTGCTGGTCAGCGAGGTGAAATGTAGTCTTGAAAGCATGCGGGCGGTTTCACCACTCTTCCTGATTGTATAGTTTGGATGGGATGGCTCTGACTTGCCAGTTGCGTAACCGGTGATTGTGGCTCAGCCCTCCTGTCTGGTTCAGGTGGATTTGTAGTGAGTTTTGGTTCTGAAGCTGTTGCTGGGAAATCTGTGACATGTTACTCCTTGAGGTTCAGTGAGCTTTTCACATCATTCTTGGTAGGTGAAGCCACGCCTTTGAAAGACATCGCAGGAAAACTTCTGTAGAAAGGCTCCTGAGACTTTTGCAGGTGACTGCGGTTGCAGACGTACACCTACCCAAGGGCTTGGCTTAAGTCCTGTCCAACGTCTGATGAGCAAAAGGACAAAAACCTTACTTCCAACTAACGGGAACCTTCTTAAACCAAAGCTTTGCGTGAATGTTGACAATAGGCTCTTTGCGTGCAAGCAAAAACAGGCTCATTACGACAACAAAGACCTGGTAGAGCTCAAGCCTGGCGACATTGTCCAGATTGTTCCAATTGGCAGTTGTGCGAAGGAACCAGTTAAGGCCGTTGTATAATCCAAGGTTGGCATACGGGCATACGAGCTTCACACTGAGAATGGACGGGTGTGCTTCTGTGCGACAAGTGTGAAAGGTGTGGATCAGTGCCAGCTTTCTTTGCCTCCTTCATTAAGGTCTTGGCCGCTTTGACAGCTTGCTCTGCCTTCCCATTGCTTTGGTGATGCCCTGGTGAAGATGTCTTGTGCTCAAATTGCCATTTATGCCTAAATGCTTTGAATTCTTCTGATGAAAAGTGAGGTCCATTGTCTGAAATGCACACATCTGGGATACCATAGTGTACGAAGTGGGCTTTAACCTTGTTTATGACAATATGCAATGTAGTGTCTGGCAGTGCATCAACTTCCCAGAATCCCAAGTAATAATCCACTGTGATGAGGTAATTGAGGTCATTGCAGCTAAATAGGTCTGTTCCAATTTTTGCCGTTGGTCCATTTGGCATGTCATGTGAATGCAGTGTTTCATTGGGTTGCATGCTGTCAAAGGAGCGACAGTTGCGCATTTATTGATTTAGTCCTTGACTGCACTACTCATACTTTGCCAATACAAACATTCTCTGGCGCGTCTAAGGCAGCCTTCGATCCCAGTGTGGGCTGAATGAATTTGCTCAAGCATTTCATGTCTTAGGGTTGAAGGGATCACAGTTTGATTTCCATGGAATATTATGCCGTCTTGTTCACTCAGTTCATCTCGGAACTGAAACCAATGAACTGCTGCTTCAGGGACTTCGCGTTTGTGTGATGGCTGCTGCTGCTTTAATTTGACTGAGGGTCTGCAGGTTGGGGTCATTTTTTGTGTGAACACGGATGTCTTCTTAACAAGCTTCACTGATTGGAAGGTATTTATAATTGGGCCATGTTGACACTTTCCAACCCAAACTGAAATGGTGTGACTTCCTCCTGTATATAAGCTCTGTTCAGGGTCTCAGCCAATACCATTTGAGTACCTTTGCGGTTTAGTGGCTGCGTTTCACTACTCTGTTTAGGTCCTTTGGGTCTATGCAGATTCACAGTCGGCCATTGGGTTCTGACTGTCACCATTTTAGAAACCCAC
>NC_090891.1:15595716-15623216 GCF_036669925.1 Montipora capricornis | reverse complement strand
ATCGCTCATCAAAGGCTTTAATAACATGAGCAGATCTCTACATTTCTAGCATACAGACACGAGGTACACGCAATGCAATCGTCTCTGATTATTCGATTACATACTCAGATGTCAATCTGCATGTTGTTACTTGAGAACAAGCAACAGTATATATACGCAGTCACACATGTACAACCTACCTCATGGCCACAAACCAATACAAGATGCAGAAGTCAGAAGAATGAGCGAAATATATTAAGGCAAAACCAGAAAAGCACCTCCAAAGAGCATAACGATCTGCCAAGAAATGCAGAAAAAAAAGGCAAGGCAAACAAAGCCTTTAGAAAGCCAGCTAACTTACTGATGATGATGATAATGATAATAATAATAATAATAATAATAATAATAATAATAATAATAATAATAAGGAAAGGAAAGGAGAAGAAGGTGATCCTTATTGAGATGAGCTGCCCTTGGGTTTCCAACAGAGAACAGAAGGAACAGGAGAAAACTGACAAGTATGCGCCGTTGAGATGGGAGATGCGCCAACAGTTCCCCGGCCACACTATCACACAGTTTAATGTGATAGTTGATGTACTAGGAGGCTACTCTATGGAGACGGCGGAGAAAGTTAGGAAGTTTTTAGGTTTGGATAGAGGGAACCAGGTTTTGTTTAATATGCAGAAGGCAGTTTTATCGTACACCCTAAACATAGCAAGGTCATTCAAGGTTTCGACGAGTTATTAAGGAATATAAACTCTTGTTCCTTTCTCAAATGTTGGTTCGTTAGTTATTACCAATTGGTTTGTAAATAGGTTTAACAGTAGGGATTGTTACACAATAGTGCCTTTTCCTACTTATATTTGTAAGCATACTTACGCACTACATACTGCATAATAATACTTTATTATTTATAAAGGGCACTCTCCAAAATTGGCCAAATGCGCTTTACATACATCAGTTCAAAAAGTCTTAAACCTATTATACATACATCAGTTCAAAAAGTCTAAAACCTATCATACATATGTAATTAACACCTAAATATAAGAATATAAATTACATAAAAAATTAATAATATGCTAATTTAAAAAGACATGTCTTGAGTTTCCGCTTAAAAATCGCAATACTACAGTGTAGGACTACACTTGATGTCCTTAGGTAATTTGTTCCACATACAGGAGCGCTAACCATGATACATGGCACAACCTAAAAGGCGCTCAAGAAAAAAAAGAACCTGGGCCCAGAATCACTTGTTTCTTCCTCTGACAAGCCTATCGGTTGTTAAATTGATGCAAAAGCGTGACGCCGAAAGGTCACAATACGTTACTGCGCACCAAGGTGCCTTGTTAGCGCCAAAGGCACGAGGTACTGTAGGGGGGTCTCAGATTTTAGGGATACTAATAGGGGGTCCCTGAAAATGTTTAGTGCAGGAAGTAGGGCTCCTCCGAATTTTTTAGAAAGTAGAAATGCCTTGTTAGCGCCAAAGGCACGAGGTACTGTAGGGGGGTCTCAGATTTTAGGGATACTAAAAGGGGGTCCCTGAAAATGTTTAATGCAGCAAGTAGGGCTCCTCCGAATTTTTCAGAAAGTAGAAAATGCCTTGTCAGTCCCCGGGCCCAGGGCTTGAAATTGGGACCAATACAGTCGCATTTGCGACTAAAATATCTGGAGAAGTCGCCAATTTGCAACTTGTTCCCCCCCCCCCCCCTCGCTCTTTCAAAACAAAAGGGTTGGCAGTTGCTACTTTTTCAATCTGAAGATAGCGTAATTGTAGTGTAATTTAGCTAATGTGCCCCACTCCATTCTTTGATCATCCTCCAATTTCAGCAGTTTCTTACACACAAGTATTGTAGGCTCATATTTTGTTTCACTAAACCGCTGACAACACAATGCAGCGTGACGATTTAGCAAGTAAATTTTCGTGTCTTGTCACAAAAATGCGACTGGATTTTTTCGTTAAATTCCAAGCCCTGCCCCTCCCCCTTCCCCACCCCAACAAGTTTTTGTGAACGCTCCCTAATTATGTCAAAACCTGTGGAAAAATTTATTATTTCTCATCTGCTGTTCTCAAGACCCCTTACATGTATTTAATAACAATACAGAGTTAATATCAGTTGAGTAAGACACCTGTTGACGGAGTGCTCTTTAAAAGAACTAGAGCATTTATGTAATCTAGGTAGTCTGAACAGCTGAAGATTCGACTTGGCATTTTATTACTAGGTAGTATCGTACCACACAATATTTGCGGAACTCATCAGATAAAACGACCAAGCTATTGAGGGAGTCTGTTACGACGTACTTGATTTCAGACAATGACCAGCCATAGAGCAGGCAACTTCAACCTCGTTCCCAGGGTCTCTCTTCTCTTACTCCTTACAGTCATTCAGGAGAAAAACCCTTGTTCAGGCTGATCACATGGCACCCCTCGACAAACATTTCCCACTGGGGTAGAATTTTCATTATATTTTGATCCTGCAGTGGTCAAAGGTGTATTTATTTGACAAGGCGTCTTTTAAATAAATAATCTTTACCTTGCAATGTAAGTATCAAAAAGGTCAAGAGAGCTGTTATATTCCCATAGAAGATTAATTCCCACAAAAGCAGTCAAACTACATGTAAACAAAGAGCTTTGGTTACTGCCATGACCTTTTGATGTCGAGCGGCGATTGCCGTTCACAAAAAAGATGATTTCGTTAGTAAAGCAAAATTTGCTTCTACCGCACATACACTATGATAAAACAACACACCAAACACTACATCGAGGAGCTGAGAAATCGGACGACATAGTTGTTACAAAGCCAGATAAGGGTTTCGGAGTTGTTGTAATCGACCAAATCCGAATATCTACACCCCGCTATCTGAAGCCTCTATCAATGACAGTAGCAAATTTAGACCAGTTGATACAGAGAGACCCAAACCAAGAGGAAGGCCAGTGAAATATTATCATCCGCTTTTACAACGGGAAAGGCGAATTAGTGCTGTCATATCTAAAGTACTACCCAAGCCCATTGCTGACTCCATCCGTCCCAAAGGTTCTAGACTCGCAGTACCAAATATGCATAAGGAACAACTTGCTATGCGCCCAATTCTCTCTGCTACACATACTTACAACTATGCATTGGCTAAGTGGCTGGATGAGAAATTGAAACCACTCTCATGCAAGCAGTACACGGTCAAAGACACTTTTGAGTTTGTCAATGAAGTAGAAAGCCTTGAGATCAACGGAGGTGATATTCTAGTATCCTACGAAGTCACCTCTTTATTTACCAATGTACCAATAGATGAAACTATCCAGATTTTAGCTGACAAGGCTTTCCATGATGACTGGTTTTACAAGACCCATGATCTGAACTTATCCAGAGACCAGCTAATTGAAGTACTCAATGCAGCCACTAAGAACCAACTCTTTCAGTTCAATGGAAATCTCTATGAGCAAACAGATGGCGTCGCAATGGGATCTCCTCTTGGTCCTCTGCTCGCCAACGTCTTTATGTGCTCCATTGAAGATAAACTTGATCAAGATAGCAAATTGCCCTCCTATTATAGCCGATATGTGGATGACACCTTTACTGTTATGCCCGATATAGCATCAGCCGGAATTCTTCTTGACACCCTAAACCACTGCCACGCATCAGCAAAGTTTACTATGGAGGTGGAGCGGAATGCCTCGCTTCCTTTCATCGGTGTTGAATTGTTAAACTTAGCTCCCAGAATCAAGACCAAGGTCTGTGTAAAACCAACTAATACGGGCCTTTTACTCCACTACCAAAGCCACAAGGATAATCGGTACAAGCGCAGTCTAATTACCACCATGTTAGATCGAGCTTACCGCATATCTTCTGACTGGTCTTACTTCTCACAAGGATGCTTAAGTACCCGAGGCACTTATTCTATGTGGCTGTCAAGCAATTCGTAGATTCCAAGGTAGCAGGCCAGCAGCACATTCCATCAACCGACACGACTACACACCCCATCAGAATTATCATACCATTTAAAGATCAGGTCTCTGCTTAGGTCGTGAAAAAACGTCTCAGAAACCTCAGCTCAAAAATCGGGACCACAATTCAACCCGTGTTCATCAGCTGAAAACTCAATGAAGACCTTTTAAGTTCGAGAAGTCAAGCCAGCCGTTGTTGACCAACAATGTTTAGTTTATAAAGTTTCAATATAACCTGTGCGATGCAGGATATGTTGGTTACACTCGCAGTCAGCTCCACGAACATGTTGATGGACACAAATAAAAATCGTCGTCAATTTGTAAACATTATCTTAGGGAATGTACCACCTTGTCTTTTAGAACAATTTCACGTGCTTACTAACTGTTCTAATAAATTTAATTGCCTAATTAATGAGATGCTTTTTATAAGAAAACTTAAACCATCCCTTAACGTGCAAACGGACTCAATTCACGAAAAGGTATTCACTCGAAGAACTTGTAATCCTTTGTTATTATGCTAATTTGTAGAGACTATAAAAATCTAATCTTCGCATTACTTACTCACTTTGCCTTGAGAATGGTGTCATGATGACGCCGAAACGTTGGCTTTCAACGTTAATATTGGCTTGCTTATGTTTTAGGAAATCGTTTTTGATCAAGACTTTACATGAAGTTGTTGAAATATAAATAACTCAAAACTGTCTACTCGCAGTACAAGATTTCGACTTGGGAATGACTTTGCTTAACATTCGAAAGATAAATGAAAAGTAAGGAACAAAATAAGTTACCTGCAGTTTTACAGTTTGATTTGAGGTTGATACTCTACATAAGTATAAAACATGACACGGCTGATCGCTGATCCTATGGATAAGTGTTTTGCTTGTTTTCTTGCATGACAAAACCTTCTTTTCTTTAAAATTGTCGCAAACTTTTAGCATTCTTTGTTGATCTGGTCCCAGACCTTCACACCGTGTAACTTCAAACAACATGAGTATATTTTCTGTTGCTGCCGATCGATTTGACCACACCTTTTTGCCTTTCACGTCCAATTTTTACATGGGTAGTACATAAAATAGTTTGCCGTGAAATGGTTTTTTGATGGTTGTCTGGCCACAAAATCAAATGTGTGCTGATTGATGACAAGCCCTACACTGCCACTCCTCCCTCAACACACATCTGGTGAATCTCCCAGATTTTGGCGTAAAATGAATAATCTTTACCTTAAATGTAAAGACTCAAAAAGGTCAAAAGAGGCGATGTTATATTCCCACATGAGATGACAAAGGCCTACACTGCTTCCCCTCCCCTAACACTTATTTGGTGAATCTGCCAGATTTTGGGAGACGTGTTCTGGAATATCCACACAAAATTAAACCCTCGAAACTTAGACTGTATATCCTTCTTAATTCCCAACAATGATCAAGGTTCACTCATACCGTACATACATTCCAACTAACATCAACTCTCTTTTCTGTTTTGGCACTTAAAGGTATAAGATATCAATTATTCGCATATGATAAGTACATGTCATATTCCCATCTCCTAAAAACACATGGCACATGTTACGTTCAAAAGCAATTAACTGAAACCATTTACATCAAGTGGGTCATCCCAATTGTTCTTTTGGCCGCATGCTTCCTGAAACAAAATCTTCGCTGTTATTGTTATTGGACCAATCATTCCCAGAGGGTCAAAGATCCCAGCCAAGAGTCGCAGCGTGTTTCGTTTGGTTGCAGGTAAATCTTTTGCGCGCTTGGCAGTTACGGTCAATTCGAGGGTTATCATATCTTGCTCAAAATTCCACGACAGACCCAGTACCTTTTGGCTGTAACTTCAAATCTTCAGGCCTAGAGATGACTGTGCATGTGACATTTTCAGCTGACACTGGGTCGCGTTTCACATCATCGATCAGATCTTTTTTGATTCTCTCTCTGACACTTGAGTCATTGGTCAGCCATTTTCTGAGCTTGAATCCCCCGTCTGCCATGCGATTGACTGTTTTACTATGCAAATTGGCAACTTCACTCGACGAGGTTCTGCCCCCCACAAAATCATCCAAGTAGAATGAATCAATCAATTTCTTCACAAACTTTGGGTCAACTGTGATAAAGTTCGAAATGTGATGCGCCAAGGTTGCATTCAGCAAAAAGGGAGACGCATTTAATCCAAAGACAACACAACAAAATCGATAAACCACAATCTTTGAAATGTCCTGTGGGTTTTCTTTCTTAAGAAAAGCCTTCTGTATGTCCCCCAGGAGAGCAACTCTGTTCTCACAAAACCACAACAAAATGTCAAACAGTAACGGGTTTAATGACAGACCCACATGCAATAATCATTTAAAGAGGTGCCTGTCTTAGTTGACTTTGACGAAGCATTGTAGACGATCTTTACCTTCATTGTCGTGGCCTCTTTCCTCACCACGGCTGGAAGTGTCAGGTAATGTAATTTTGGAGCCGCTTCTAACTCAACAACTCTCTCTATTACTCCTGTATGAAGTTGTTCCTCAATTATAACTGCATATTCTGCGAGAATTTCAGGTTCCCTTTGCAGTCTTGCTACTTGGTTTTTAAGATGACGCAAGCTTTTGGTATAATTGGTTGGAAAATCTGGGTGGCCTTCTTTCCAGGGGAGCTTCACCGAGTATGGTTGCCCATCAAAGGAGATGCTGTCTCTACATTCTTGATATACCCCACTGCTTGGCTCCTTGATTCCTATGGTTTCCAGCGCCCACATTGGGTTCACATCAACATCTTGTCCTCACTTTGCACTAGGTTGATTTGTACAGGTTCTGGGTCACTTGACTGGCTCTTCATTAGACCTGACAGAACGCAACCTAATTCAGTTTCCACAGCAACTGGTTCGTCGAGGCACCCCTGATTGTACAATCTTTCTGAAAGCTCCACAGGCAATCTGCACTGATCAAAATGTCAATTTCTAGCTCCTCCATTCCCACACACATGTCCGAAAACCACAAGTCCTTAACGTGGGGATACCCCCCCTTTACAAATTCCACATGACCGTTTTGGATGCTGGAAATTTCTGGTACTACATACCCTTTGATGGGGATAACCTTTTGGCCACCAACTGGGCTTACCTTTACTTCCGCGACATCTCTTAAGACGCATGTCCTTAGAACGCTGGCCAAAGGTACTGATTCCTAGCCATTCTTGCCGGATACTGGCATGCGTTGGGCAGCTTTGGAAGTAATCAAAGAACGATGGCTACTGGCGTCAAACAACACCCTTACCCTGTACGGCTCGCCTTCCCCATAGATAACTGCGCACACGGTTTGCAACGCAACTCGTCCACCCATACCTACATGTAACCTATTAGGACTACCGGTAGTAGCAATCTGAGTTTTGTTTTGCACTGATTGCACTATCTTAACATCACACAAAGAAACGTGGTGACCCACTTGGCCACACTTGTTACATAATACATCAAATGCCTCACATTCTTGGGCTCGGTGGCCCTTTTTCATACATTTAAAACATCTCGCAAATTTAAAACAATACTCTTACGTTCCATTGGATCTTTAACTCTCTGACAGTTCTTGTCGGCATGCTTGCCCAAACAGGAGGCACAATTCCCATGTTCTTGCTTTGTGAACAAGGCGTTGGCTGTCGCGCCCTTTGCTCGATTGTCCTTCCCATCAAGTCTATTATAATGCAAAGTTTTCGAGGAGGTCATTGCATAAAAATGATCCTCTCTCAGTTCCAGCTCCTTTAAAACGGCCTGCAACATTTGCTCCATCGACCAGGTTAAAAACTCCTCTCCTCTTGTGATCGTCAGTTGAAAGCTCTCCGGCAATTTCTGCATAATGGCAGGAACTTCCACTCCGAGGGCCTTCAATCCCCTGAAATGTGACTCGCACTCGTCAAACAATTTCCTCAGGCAAGTAAAGTCTCGATCACTGTAAACTGGCGGCAGGTTGAGTAAATCGTTTTACCTGCGCTTGCTGGATTGCTATCTCCTTTCCATAGCGTTTCTTCAGAGCTTGGACTGCGGCGTCATAGTTTACCACGGTCAGCGCAAACCCCGCTTCAAGCTTCTGAGGCTTGGCTTTCATGTTATGCTCAGGATTCGTGGACTGTGGGTTCTCGTTTTGAGACGACGCTCCAGTAATCGCTTCAGAACCTACCGGTACTCCGGTCGCAATACAACTTGGTTCAGCTCTCCTCTGAAGTGATCGCTTTCCTCGATCTCTCTTTCTATTAAAATGTCCAGATCCTCGGACTCTAAACCTCCAATCAAGTCTAGGATTTGATTATCCAGTTTCTTCAGCGCCTCTACCTTCTCCTCAAGGGCTTGTACGGACTCCTTACCCCACTGCCTGTCTGAGACTCCACTTCCATCGCTTTAAGTCTTTGCTTCACTTGGTCTAGTAACCTTTTAGCGATGTTTCGCTGACCGTCCCTAATCCGCGTCTTCTTTTCAACGTTTGCCTTCACCTTTTCAGCCATAGTGAGCAACCTTCCTTTCGTCCTTCGAAACGTTCAATAATTCTGGTTTGTCAACACTCTGCTTACACATCCCTAATATCCGGCTCGAAGGACCACTGTTTTCGAGAATATCCACACTAAAAACTAAACACTCCCAACAATGATCAAGGTTCGCTCACACCGTACAAATTACATTCCAGGGTTTAGAGGTCAATTGGAGAAGTGATCGAACTAACTAGACAATTTAAGCAATTGTTTCTTTAATACACACCGGAAGAATTCAGGTGACTTTAATGGCCCAGGGATTTGAACCCACGATCTACTGTATTCACCCGTGTATAAGTCGACCCCCCATTTTTGATGGCAAAAAAAGCAATTTCTTAATAATTTCTTTGTTAAATGTTCATGGGACACTAATCTTGTATTCTTCGATTTCTGGAAATGTGGATACACAAAAAAATCAGGGCCTCAAGCGCTTAATGGTTTTGTGGTTCAGCAGTTGTTGTATATGCGGGCAATTTGTCCTTGAGTTTCGAAAAAGTTCTCAGAAAATCGAACATGTAAACCTCAAACTAACCTGTTTTGTTGTTCAAGGATAAAGGGCTTTAGAGGATAAGCACAACATCACAGAAGCAGGAGTCAATCTTTGAAAATTTCTTGCAAACGACGCGAAAATGTGCAAGGTGCAGTCCTGTTATCAACTGATCTATGAAGCCACTCAGTTGAGAAGCAAAGAGTCTAATACTTGTCCTTCTGCTGTTGTCAATAGTTAGAACCAGGCTTAATTGATGATAGCTTTGGCTAATAAACTGGAAAAAGCAACCTGTAAATGATCATTCAACATTATCTAATTGTGTTACTATTGTGGGATTCCTGCAGTTCTGCATGGATTCCTGCAAATTTCTACAAGCGCCATAATCATTCATTATTTCATCGTTATCTGTAGACCTGACCTTGTGACCTTGAACAAGCGTAATGAACTTGTGTCTTCTTGTAGACATGCAAACAAATTCCGTCTGAACAGATGCAAGACTCCCATTGCCATGCAATAGTCTCTGTTTATTATTATTTTTTTTTGGAATTCTGCATGCATGGATATTTTTGTATACCAGTGTATGTTGTACCGGACTCCCCCTTAGCTTGGCCATTTTATCTGATGAGTGCCACAATAATTCAAGCAATTAAATTGTCTCCTCTAGCACCTGAACCTGAATTTTTTAGTTGCTATAATAGAAAATTGCTTAAATTGTCCAGATAAGTGCAACGATCATTTCTCTCTTTCATATAATTTTTAGGGCACTTTCCTTTTATCAGAACTGGCCGGCCAGACCCGTCAGTTTGCAAAGAACACCTTATGTCCAGAAATGCACCTAATTAGATGCACGTCCAAATTTGACATCCGACACGCTGTGTCCCTTTAAGTATAGGCAATTGCTATCTTTTTTCAACAACAAGGTAAGGATAAAGGTTAGCATTATTTTTAGCTTAGGGTAAATGCAGGAGTTAATCTTTACTTAAAGAGCAGCATTTGGGGGACACTTTATGACATTTTTTGTCCCTATTCCGAGACATGAGTGATGTTGAAATTGGGGAGAAGAGCAAGGGGACACTTCGTGACGCTTATTGAAATCAGCATACATCTAATTATGTGCATTTCTGGACATCTCTGAAGAACACGCAACAATTTGAAGGAAAACTTGCATGATAGTCTCCCGTATTCTTCCGGAGAAGCGTCTATCACCATCGAAACTTGTTAATATGAAGGCGTTGTAGAGTTAGTCCTGCCAAATGCCCTGTCTCGCCGGTCAGTTCTGTCAAATGGAAATTGCCCTTAGTAGCATTACGATTTGACCTTCGTGGTTTGTCCCAGTAGGCAAGGCGCTTGACTTGAATGCAGAATGTTCCTTGCTTAAACCCCATTCTTTACTAACAGCCTGGAACATACACACCCATGGCAAAGGTGTTCAGGGGTTATAACCTTGGGAGGCTGAGCCTTTATAATGTTGTTTTGGTGCCCATAGTCTGGTAACGGCAATGAATTTGATTGCAACCAATGCATTGGCAGTCACATTGACCAACATTGGCCAACAGTCGACTGACAGCCGGCTCACGCCTACTATCAAAATACATGTCACACGTTGAGCAGTGTGTTGGCTTCGTTTCCCGCGAAATGTCAGTGATGTGGCTGCGATGTGTTGGCCTTGTGTTTGTGTGACATGCGTTTTTCCTTGGTGCTGCGACACAAGGAAAAAAGAAAAGACAAATGGAAAATAGATAGAAACACACAGAAACCCCTTCTCGTCAACTAGCTCGCAAGACAGAACATATACCTAAAATGTTAATGACTATTTTATTAATAAGCTACAAGATTTCAAGGATAAAATACTTAAGAAATACTGATTGTAAACTTACTACTAGAGTAAATTTATGTAATGGCCTTAAACTACTATAATTCAGTTTCTAATAACCTTATTGAACAGTGCCAGACAATAATACTTTTCTACACACTAATTATTTAAGTAAACTAAGCTGCCTAACAGTTCAGTTCTTTAACAAACCAGCAGTTCAGATCAGTTCTTCAACAAACCAACAGCAATTTCCATGTCATCTTCTCCACACCTCAGATCCTACGTCTCCTCTGCCTCTTCAGTTCTCTTTAAGCTTTCGCGTCTCTCTCTTTGACATGTCTCTTTTCACATTGCTTAAACTTACCTCCCTTATCTCTTCGTTGCGTCTTCTTCTGGCAGCAGCTGACAAAGGGATTTTGTTTTTTCGGCCAGCTCCCACTAATATCTCTTAGCAGTGATACACTCAGCTCTTTTCCTTTTTCTCTCAGGCCTTTGAATTCCAACCTTTCCTTGTGCGTTTCCTACACGTCCACAACCACACCAACCAATGGCTTAGTGAGGAAGGGGTAATTAACAAAGACATTGCGGCGGAGAAATGGGTTGAGAGACCATATTTTATGTTGATAACTCATAACAGTATTAAATTCAGCTGACAAACTTGAGGTCAATGGTGTGCTCATTCTAATACCCCCCCCCCCCCCCCCCCCTCACCATCAGGGCTCTGTTTTATGGGTATTTAAAGGTACTACTTAAGCTACACTGAAAGGAAAGAAGTCGAAACGTGGATGTGAGATCCGGAGATTGAGCTCAGGACCTCTTGCACCAAGACCACGCACTAATCGACTATGCCATCCTTGCTCCTGACTATGAGCTTCCTCATAGTGATGCTCAACTCAGAGCTTCACTATGGAAACAACATGGCTGTTACATGCATATCAGCCCAGAAGTCATGCTCTGCAAATTAATTGAGGTGACAGGCTTCTCAACTTATTCGAGAAGAATACTGGAAGATTATTGATTGCTGAACCTGTGACAATGAACCTGGTTGGCAATAATGGTATCCCACTGAATTTTATAAACTGCTGCCAGAACACTCACATGTCGCCACTGCATGAAGTCCTTTGCCAGTGTTGAATAGAAGGATCCATGCTACAAGAGATGAGAGATTGTCATACTTTGCAAGAGCAAGGAAGTCTAGTCTAGTGAATACACCCCATTAGACATGATGTGATGCCTTTGTCAATACATGAGAAGGGCATGAGTAAACGGCACAGGCCACTCTGTCACCTTTGTTCATTCACCAAATCATTCCTGGGTAGTACATGTGGGCGTACTCCTGAAAACTGGATGACCCTCAAACCTCAGATCATGCCATGATGTCCATGTTCCACCAAGAGCAGTGTGAACCATATCTGTGCCCCTGTGCCTACTCTCCTTGGCACAATCTCCTTCCACTTTCTGAAGCATGTTTTAGGAGGTCAACTGGAGGGGTTTTTATACCCAAAAACCAGGTCAGATGGATGACTGTGCAATCTTAAGACTGACAACTTAAGCATATTCTTTTGTTTCAAAAACTTGTATCATGTTAAACATTAGGTCTCTAAAGCGTTATTGGTTTCTCCTGTAGACTGCATGGTACATCACCATTGAAACATACTGTAAATCAGTAATATTATGAGACATTATTACAAAAGAATGGCAATGTATGCATCATTTAAGCAAAACCGAACAGAACAGTGCATGAAAAAAACACTGACCTTAGACCTTACACCTTGCTCACTAACTGTAAGGTCTTGGGGACGTCTTTTCCCCTGACTCTGTTGCCTGGGATACCAATGTAGGAAATGAGAACGCCACAGAAGCCATTAGCTTGGAGAAAAACTACCCTAGCATGCGGTTAACCTTGTTAATGTAGTATGTTTCCAATAAAGTCCTTTTGGAGTGAGGGGATTGCGTTTACAGTACTAACAAGGCATGCAGGACTCCTATCAAATATGCCATAATTGACTGTTCTATGATTTCTTGATCGTTTTGCTAAATTTTTGTGAAGTTGTGGTATGGACTGTCCATGCCGTTTGCCAAAAATTATGGCTGTGGCACATGACTTTTTTGCCTTTCTACAAAAGAATTAATATTTTACAATATGGTATTGTGTCTGATAGGAATGATTATGGTGTAAGATCCTTAGAATCCATTTTGGACATGGTAAAGGTTATGTCATTTGCTCTAACAAACGGCAAGGTATGTATTCTATTTAAACTCAGTTGAAAACTTGCTTAGTAGACAATGCTCCAAGAGGAATTAGGCCTGAAACTCACAACGTTTTACTATACACTCAGTAAATGTATTTTGTGCTCTAAATTCATTCGTGTTGTAGAATATTTTGACCATGATTTTTCTCATGTTCCATTGTTTCAGATTTTGGTTTCATCACATTCATGCCTTTTTTTTCATATTTTAGGCAGCAGTACACTGCCATGCTGGGCTTGGTTAGTTTTTTCTTCTTTTTTTATATAAATGACCATCTATTCATCGATCATTAACACGATGTGGTAACATTTAATGTACCTTAAGAAAAGACTGCATAACATTTTGATCCAGCATTGTATAGGGAAAAAACCAAGCACAGCACAATTTACTGCATCAAATTTTGCTAATGTTACGTTTTGATTTCTTGTCAGGGAGAACTGGAGTCCTCATTGCTAGTTATCTTGTGTTTTCTAAGAGAATAGAGGCAGAAGAGGTCTGTGAAGTGTTTCCAAATATTACCGTAAAATGACACTGGTAACATTTTTCATTGCAAGTCATTTATAAAAATCTTAAGAATTTTTAAAATGGTGTCATCCTCTCTGCATTTTTAAATTTTTTTATATACACCCTTTTAATAAGTCTAAAATATGCCATTCTCTGCTAATGACGTCAAACTCTTGCTTTCAAATTTTATTCAGAAATGTACAAAGGCCTAAAACTTTTCAGATTTCTTTTCTTGTTTGAAGCCTTTGTACATCCCTGAATACATCTTAAAAGCATGAGTTTGACGTCATCAGCGGAAAACTGCATATGTTAGACTTATTAAAAGGTTGTATATATAACACCAATTTACATTTTGCTGAAGAAGGTTACAGGAGTAACCGAAACGTCCAAGTTATTCGTCTTTTTTTAGCCAGAGTCAACTTTTACGATATTTTATCTCATTTTATATAGAAGAGCAGGCTACACATGCCATTCCTAAAGCTTGTCACATCATGTGAATCAAAATTCACACCTTCCTCCTTGAAAACAAGCAGTCCTCAAGCTTCGTTCTTCTTTGTATTTCTTTTTAAGCAGTAATAGAATCTGTAAAAACTTACGAATATGAAGGTGAACGAATTAAATCAAAATGAAATCGACCTTTAGGTGTAGATGTGGACCTTACTCTCTGAGTTGATATTGTTCTTTGTATAGGCAATTCACCAAGTCAGATCTAACAGGTGAGTAGTCAGCTGCAGAAGGGAATTCATATTTCTTTGTTTTTTAAACCAACTTATGTGTTAAATTATCAACCTCAATATATTTACTGTGAAACAGAGTGACACCAGTTTAATAGTAATATATATATATATTTATATATTTCAAATAGTGTACCACCTGACAAGTCTGTGATGTAACATTTTTAATAATCCACTACAGTTGTCAATAATAATAATTTATTGTGACCTGATTAATAATCCACTAACCAGGCCACCAAAAAATCCATTGAAGAAGTATTTTATTTTATTTTATTTTATTTTAGGCCTAGAGCAATTCAGACCCGAGCTCAGATTCAATGTGTTATTGATTTTACAAACTTCCTGCATTATCTTTGGGTTGTATTTCCATCATGGTAAGGTTCACTGTTGATGTTCTTCCTGATCAGACGTCACTATAATTCTTGACAATATTCTTGACCTTAGATCATTTGTTTTGATGCTTGTGATCAAGCCAATCTTTTACCCGCCAATGGCTTGTTTCGTATGGCATAGTTCAACCTGGTTGGCTGATATTTATTTGGTTGGAAGAAATAAGATTCAAAACAAGTGGCGGTTGTTTCGTTTTTCACAGTGCTCCTGGCGCTAAAAGGTTTACCCTACAGCAGTACCTGAAGCGACAGAAGCATCTTTTGCATGGAATGGAAGCACGGAACCTTAAACACATTCCTAAGGTTAGAAATAGATGCACGTCTTAAGAACGTCAGTAAGAGAGGTTTCGTGACAAAGAAAGGCGAAATCCAATGCTTTCATTCGCCTTTTGATGAATAGAAAATTAGTTAAAACTAAGTCATTGTTTCACGCCTGGTTGGGTATTTACCACTTTCTAATGTGGACTTTAGAAAATGATTGATAACTGTGTGAGAAGTCAACGATGTTTTTATAATGTGACGAAGGCAGGTGGTTTTGTAAAGTTCGACTTTTACTTTATTTAGCAACTACTGGTGGTGGTGGAGATGCAATTTGCCTGGCCGTGAAAAAGATGATAATTACGATAATTATGCTAGTTGCTTGGCAACGGGAAAGGAACAGTTGAGGAATCAAATCCATGATCTAACAGCAGTCTTGTGCTCTTACTAAAACTGCAAAGTGCTGGCTTGACAATGTAATATAATTCAGAGTTTTAGAGCATCTGACTGATGGGGTGATGTAGCAGCTCTCTCGACATTATATGTGATTGGCTCACTACCCTAACCAAAAACGAAAGTCTAAGCGATTGAAACATTTACAATGACTTAGACTAAAAAAGCAATAGAAGCTGCTTACAATACCAATCAATAGCACGTTACGAGAACTGCTGCATTACTGGAATGATGTTACAAGGATGCAGGTTCAAGTTTTGCGTCTGATTTCCCTTTGCCTGTTGCCAAGCGCCTGTCACATTTGTAAATAACATTGACATGATGGGTATTATTACATTAACGAGAAGAGGGGCTCCCGTTTGTATCGTAAAATTGTGTTATATTTTCACTGGGGTACCCGCAAACAATGCCCAGGGTAAGATAAGGTATGGGAGAATCAGCCTGAGGCCACTGGGAGCGGGTAGCTCCCGGAAAGAGGGTAGTTTTTATCGCTGCCGGGATGAGGGTGAGGCGAAGCAAAGTAGGCAACGTCGCATTTGAAGGCAGAACATGGAGGAGCGAAACCTGAAGTCCTTATAACTAACTAGAGGAATGTGTTAACGTAATACGTCCCCATGGACCCAGAACTGCACGCTGAATACGTGAGAACAGGGATAAAAGGGGCATGTTATACGAGTCCCCCAGGGAAAGTAGTGTTATATGCAACCACTACGTGAACTATGAGGAGTCTCGCATCACTATCTAAAGCAGGAAGGTACATCTTCAATCTGATATGAACCGCTGAACCCATGAATGGGTCCTTAAGAACACTATTTCCTTTGGTGGCACGAAATAAATATCCTTTACTAAGATCTATTCTTAACAGTTTTGAAATGGACAAATAACGCTCAAAATTGCCCCCCCCCCCTCCCCCCCCGGAAGTGTAGCCTCTGTAGAAATAGCGCAAAGCTTTCCGATGAGACTTTCTACCGTTCCAGCGGATAATCCTGAAGGACATCACAAGAAGAAGTCTTTTGCTTGCCTATCTCCGGCCAGGAAGTCTGATGTACTTTGGTGCGACCTGACGTGTCTTTCCATACAAGTAATTTCAAGATGTCCATAGAAGACGCAGAAGGGAGAAGCTTGGGAATAGACAGGGATGCAAGAAAACTAATGAGTTCACTTTGAAGAGACGTTTTCTGTTTTTCATAAGGCCTAGCTGACTTGGTCCACTTGAGTTCGGCAAGTCTGTCATTAATGGTCTTGAGATCAACACTTATGGACGAAGAAGAGTCTGGAGTGGGTATAGTCTCTCTCCCGAATCCACACCTCTGGCAAAAGTTATATGTGTCATCATATAGTGCAGGAATGGTGGCAATGCGGGAAGGGATAAGCGTGGACTTTGAAAGGCCCAGAAAATAACCTAATGAAACAAGAACTGCAGCGCATATGAACACCGCCGCCTCAGCGAACTCAAAGTCAGACCATGAAGGAGATACAACAAGCGACGAGTTAGAAACTGCAAGCTGTCCGATGTGCCTGTGATCAATATATTGGCCAATTGTGTGGTACAAATAGGTGCTAGCCTTCCAGCCGAAGGGGATTGTGCGGAAAACGAAATACCATCCCTGCCACTCCAGGCCAAAAAAGGTGTAACTATCCTCGGAGAGAGCAAGCAGGTCATACCCAGCCTTATCGTCCAACGTCGTTTGGAAATGAAACTTTCCCACGTACCTAGGGAGGTCGGAAATGTAATCGAGTTTCAAAGGTAAGTCCTTTGTCCACAAATTTAAGAAGCGCTCGTCATGGCACATTCTTAGCTAAGATGGTTAAACTGTGATGGGCGTAACGAGGTGAGGAGGATCAAGTGAGCCAACCCTTCCCCAAATGGAAAGGGAACATTTCTTAAGCGTTGCATGATGGTGACAGAAATAAATCGCTCAAATCCGATGCAAGACTTATTGTTAGGGAAGACTATCTTTGGAGGTGTAGCAGTACTATAGAACGAGCTTTGAAAATACCCCCGGAATGGGACGAAAAATTCTTTAACATTGATCTTATGTCTGATGTAATGCAAGACCTCCTGTTGTTTGGAATAGGAACCCACGATTTTTTCCCATTCTGCGACATGTCTGTGAATTTCTCCGGCTACAAAGCTTTCTGGATCCCTAAACAGGACATCTTTAGCAGAGGCTTTTGCTAAGCATTAAGAAACTATACACAGGAGACGGCATCGGGGTTGCTATGCTTTGGGGCTCACCCCTCCAATCACATTAATGGACCAACATTGGACAAGAAACAGCTTCTTCTGGACAAATGTGAAAGGTTTTGAGACGCTTTGGATTGGTCTAGAAAAGAAAGGAACAAAACGGGAGAGGTAAGACCCCAAAGCGAAGCAACCCCGAAATACCCCGTCCAGGGACAGAGTAGTGAAGGATCTTAGAAAATCCCTTTGAGGAAGCCTCGCCCAGAAGTCCACCCAGAGAAGTGGCGAGACGCGAACGAATAAAGTGGGCACAGATAATAGGCAAATCGTGAAAATAAATACAAGTCAGCGACAGATATTCTTTATTCCACACTCTGGGACAGGCAACAAGGAAGACGTTAACGACCTTTCAAATCAGGACAATTCTTGACAAAATGTCCCGTCTTCCGGCATTGAAAACACCTTCCCCGCACTTGGGCTCTATGCCTCCCTCCAAAAGCTCGAAGAGTTGTAGGAGACTGGCTGGACTGAGTGGCATAACAGTGCGGGAACTGCCCTGGTAGAGGGTATGGACTCAAAACTGATGGATGAAAGGAGCTAGATTTGTAGAGCTTGTGGATTTGGCCGGCCACTTGTTTCTCCTCTTTGTCCCCAAGCATTTGAATGGCCACGGTAGCAAGCCTAGCCTCTCGGACAAGGGGTTGGCACTGTTTGAAATGGCTTCAAATCTTCTACGCTTCGGGTGATTTGTCTCACGGGATACGTCCGCTAATTGTTCCAGGGCAGCAACGAGCGCATATGGATTGACCAAGGCAATTGGACAACTCGCCAATTGGCGTGCCATGTCCAGGACAGAGTTGACGGAACCTTCTTTTGCAAGGTAGCGAGATCCTGAAAAAACAAAATTGCAGGCAGCAGTCACTAAACGTGTATCTTAACATACAGAAGACGTGACGCTAAGCCAATAATTCGCTTAAACAGCTAAAACCCAACGAGACAAACCCGCTACATGGAATAAAGGAATATCAAAATGCCACAAAGTAGGTTAGCTGTAAAAGCTCTTTAAGCTCTTTAAGTCCAACGCTATATAAAAACTAGCGAAATTGGGCAACAACAACAAGAAGAATAAAAAATATAAATAAGTCCAACAAGAGACAGCGAAAAAATCCAACACAATAAACAAGGCAAGTCGATAAACCAAGACAAGCTCATGAAGGAACTCGCTATGACAACTTTTAAAACACGGTGACAAACTTGCCTAATTAAATGGACGCCAAAACAAATAAATTCCGCGAGACCGAACTAGGTAAACAGAGGTGGCGGGACAGATAAAGAGGCTAAATCAAGGAACTAAAATATACGAAATCTCGCAAGACAAACTGGTGAATTTGGAAAACAAAAACGCAAAACTCTCGTGAGACCAGCTTTCTTAGAGATCAAGAACAACAAATTCAGCGGGACACCCTCGCAAGAAAAACCTAAGAACCGGTGCAACCATCTCCCTTTAACATAACGCTTTCATTCGGTAGGAAAAAACGTGCAAAAACAGGTAGAATTCAGTGAGACACACTTGCTCGAACAGCTGAAATCCAGCGAGACACACTCGCTATAACGCTGACATCCAGCTAGACAACTCGCTATAATGAAAAACCAGTGAGACACACTCGCTGTGGTGCTGACAACCAGCAAGACACACTCGCTATAAAGCTAACAACCAGCGAGGCACACTCGCTGTGACGCTGACAATCAGCGAGACACAGTCTCGATAACACTGACATCAAGCCAGACACACGCACTATAAAGCTAACATCCAGCGGGACAACTCGCTGTTACAGTAATGAAAAGACCAGCAAGACACACTCCCTATAATGTTAATATCCAGCGAGACACAATCACTGTAACACTGACATCCAGCGAGTCACACCCGCGAGAACACTGACATCCACAGACACATTCGCAATAAAGCTGACATTCAGCAAGACAACTCGCTAAAATGAAAAGACCAGCAAGACACACTCACTATAAGTGCTAATATCCAGCGAGGCACACTCGCTGTGACGCTGACATCCAGCGAGACACACGCGATAGCACTGACATCAAGCGAGACACACTCGCTATAAAGCTAACAACCAGTGAGACAACTCGTTATAATGAAAGGACCAGTGAGACACACTCGCTATAATGTTAAATCCAGCGAGACAGTCACTCGCTGTAACGCTGACATCCAGCGAGACACACCAGCGTGAACACTGGCATCCAGCGAGACACACTTGCTATAATGCAAACATACAGCGAGACACACTCGCTAAAATGCTGACATCCTGCGACAGACACTCGGAATGACATTGAAAACTAGCAAGACACACTTGCTATAATGGTAATGACCAGCAAGGCACACTCACTATATCATCAAAAACCAGCCAGGCACGGACGCTATAAACACTAACAACCAGCGAGAGACACCCGCATGAACAGTGTAACACTGGTGAGACAAACTCGCTATTACGCCAAAATCCGGGGAAAACAATTTCTCTAGAACGGCTAAAACTTGAGTCAAACTCCCAAGAGCAGCTAAATTTGTCGTGGCAACTGGAAAACTAGAACATAGAAATCCCATACCATGATGTATAAGAGCGGTAAAACTACAAAATCTAGCGCAACTGTGAAACAAACGAGCCTAAGCCTAGTCACAGGTGGTAATGAACTTGTGATAACAACTGGGACGAAAAATAAGCAAACCGTAAAAGGAATGAAACTACCCACCATTTCGGCAGCCGGTTCTCTGGGTTGAACGGGACCGACAGCCTGAACTTGGGTAGCTAAAGCGTAATCTTGCCAAGCCTGAACCGGATGGTTGTCTTGGGGAGCTTGACCATCAAGAGCTTGAATGGCAGGTGCATTATCAACGGCAGCAGCAGGAACCTGATCCGCCATGGAAAACTAAAGAAACGGGGCAGCGATGAACACGCGCAAAACGAAACAAAGCGAAGTAGGCAATGTCGCATTCTAAGGCAGAACATGGAGGAGCGAGATCTGAAGTCCTTGTAACTAACTAGAGGAATGTGGTGACGTAATACGTCCCCGCGGACCCAGAACTGCACGCTGAATACGTGAGAACAGGGAAAAAAGGGGCATGGTATACGAGTCCTCCACGGAAAATAGGATTATATCTTTTTCCCGCAATGAAACATTCTTCTTGGTGTGTTGTTGCTAGTAAAAGGCTAGTAGTCGGAGAGAGGAGTTCTTATTAACTTGGAGCAAACAAAATATTTAGTCTCAAGAGTAATGTAATGAAGAAGAATATTGTCATCACTATTGTATGGTGAAAAATGCCCAAATAAAATATCTGTTATCTTTAAGTTAAGTTGGTAGAAACTAGCTTTTGCGATCTAAGTATCTTGTTGAGATTATTCCAAAAGTGTTTCACAATAAAAAAAGAAATGCTCTAATGTCTCCAACTACTCGCAACAGAAGTAAGATAAAGAGGAGTTGACCAAGCCAAATTTGAAAAGCATGACGTTAGTATAACATATTCTATGAAGAATTTTAAACCAGTGAAACGCTCTCAACTTTAATAGTGTCCAGTGACAAGTTCTTTCCCAATATAATTGATAAGACTCTGAGTAAACGCTTCGTCATATTTTTTTCACAGCTGATGGCCTCTATTTAGAGATTCACTTTTAGAAGAAAGGGTATCAGACAATAATTCAGATTGGACCTTTTCTATATTAACCACTATTTTTTGTTTGTTTTTCAGGTAGTATACGTGTGTTGCTGCCGTTTGCTTGAGTTAGCAGCAGTAAAGAGCGCGGAAAGTCCTTTAACAATGGTTCTTTTCTGTGAAGTCAAAGCTGTGTTTGCCGAGGTGGATGAAAGTGATGCCACAAAGGACTCCTCGGCTGGAGAAGCTGTTCAACCTTCTATTTCAGAAGATATTATAAGCGCATTGAAACACAATCCCTATGTAGACTCAAGCGTTCAATTACTTCACACTTCGTCAATGCAACATGCCCAAAGTTGGGACGCAGTTGATGAGATTAACGACACACAAAATATTGAACATACCGGAGAAGGCCTTTTGGATCTGTTAAACCATCCAAAGAAGGATATTCACGAAAGGCGTGCCTCAGATTCTGGTTTTATGTACAGTTGTGATGCAAGACTTGTTCCTTCAGTTTGTAGGATGAAACTAGAACCAATTAACCTTTCAAATAGAACACCAAATAAAAAGAAACAAGGTAGAAGAAAAAACCAGCAAAGTTTAGATTCTGAATCTACTGTTGATGCGACAGAAGGAAATAAAACGGCCGAGAAGAGTTTTTACAACTCCTTGAAGCAGAATGCATCAGAACAATCAACAACTGAGGACAGACTCCGGGTAGCAAAGTGCCTGGCATCTAGCGCATGCGTTGATAGCAGCGTCAATAATCGAGTGCAGAAAATAAAGGTGAGTTTGTTAACTGTAGAGTGTTTTCACGTGATGTCACGTGTTGGTGTTCCTAAACAATGAAACGGCGGCCTGATGCAGATGGTGTTCCCAACTAATCCTCAGGGAGGTGAGCTGTATTATCATGCAAACGTTTTCTTTTGTTTCGGTGGAAAAACGAGGTTACTGATCACGTGAGTGAGAACACTCTAATCCTTATAGAACACTTGTAAAATACACTGAAGGCTATTCTTATGTTAGAGAATATATGAATTGATATATTTTTACTGCGGTTCTTGTATTAAAGCGAAAATGAGCATCGCAGTTGATAACCCAACTTGAGCAGTTGCAAGAAAGCCTGGTAAATATCCCGGCAGGCGTCAACTGGACGTGAACTCAGAATGAATCAGAATTTCAAGATGATTACAAACATTGTTAAACGCGAACAATTTGCCCTTGTTTATTGGACTTGGTGATGGCTCAATAGTAATAGGACAATCACATGACTTTTGGAGGGCATATGGTTTATTTGTGGCCCAAGTAGCATCATTTACACCCGAGCAGAGCGAGGCCAAATCATACAAATTCATTTAAAAAGATAAAAGAATTTTAACAGAGATGTAGCATGAAACTAAGGTATGGAAACTTGTTGCTACATTTTGTACAATATGATCAGCTAAACAAGAGCAAAAATTGAGAAAAAAAATAGCAAAAAAAACTCATCCACAAAAATTCGCGCAAACTCTGGCATTGAAATGGTATCCCCAGGTTCTCATTTGTGGAGCGAAGTTGTTTGACCTCTCTGCAGGCAGTCAGAATCAGGGCGGCAAATGCATTTTCAGCCCGGGCATTTCCCGTTTGGCCCGCAAAAAAGGCGCATTTTACAGACGTCATTTGGCCGCGCTTGTTGATAATAATGCCAAATTAACTGAATCAGGAAAATCTTTTCAACTTCACCATAAGAACCGTACCTTCCTCTGTGGTGACCTATGAGTCATTATTGAAAACCAGGTAAAGTATTATGCCTCTTTAAATTTAACTTACTTAATAAGCACCTATTAAACAGTAAAAGTCTGTTACTATTAATAATAATAATGATAATGACAATAAACTTTTTTTAGGTGTCGATAGTATTTAACATTGAGGCACCAATTGAGGACATTGTATAGAAATCAAATCAACACATATACAGTGGAACGTCCTCTCAAGGTACACCCTTGGGACCAGGCAGGTGTCCCCTTAATAGAGGGGTCCCTTGAATAGAAGTTGGCTTGGATACAGAGATTAGTATGAACATTTTTCTCGGGGCCAAATCCTGTGTCCCCTGAATGGAGGTGTCCCAAAGGAGAGGTTCCACTGTAGTTGCTTTTTGAGGAAGGGAAAACCGGAGTACCCAGTGAAAAACTTTTCAAAAAGTAGACAACCAACAAGCTAAGCCTACGTATGGCGCTGAGCCTGGGAATCAAACCCGGGCCTTGGCACATTGGTGGGAGGAGCAGTGCCCTCACCGCTGCGCCATCCTACTTTCGACAATTCTTTCAGGTTTATTTAATTGTTCTACTGCTTTATAGAGTGTGGAGTAATAAATCAAAGTATAATTAGCACAGAACTATCCTACAAGTCAGAATAGTCCTTGGACCAAAAAATTGTTATCGCATTTCGGGGATCAAACACTTACAGGGAAAAGTGTTCGCTTCAACCCAAAAAGCTTTCAAACTGAAAAGGTCTAACCAACTGGATCCTTAAATTCTATGCATTAAGCCAGAATATTTCATCCCTCAACTTAAGCAGTTTTCCAAAATATTTTCACTGAACACATTGCTCTTTGTGAGATCTTCTGTTTCCTGTTTTTTCAGCGGAAACTGAACAGCTCAGATTCATGGGAGGAAGTAAGCAGTGATGCTGATCCATGGATTTTGACTCGCTTGCTCTGGGCTTGGCTTGCTGAGCTAGCGGTAATTGCAATAAATCACATGAAGTGCTGTTCGTGCTTACTTACAGACGGCATACATTGCCACGTAACCACTTTTGGTGATCCTCCTTATCGGACCATTTTTGTTTGAAGAGTGACTCTTTGACTGACCTTCCTACTGAATGGCTCTGCTTTTGCCTACTTTTCTCAAAAAAATTGAGAGTTATGATACATTGTTTTTTTGCAGGAGCCTGTTCTGACAGAGAAAGATGTATCGCTTTTGGAAGAGAACATCGATGATCCCATAGGAGCTGTTAGACGACTTGGTCGTGTAAGTTTTACTGCTACACCGTCTCACATGTAATGCAGTAATCATGACCAAATTACGAACAAATAATCAAATCTCCATTTGGAAATAATCTAATTCCTTTGTTTTTTGGAGTACAATAAAAACATATATAAGGGGTATTAAAGTCTCGAATATGATGAAACTGTTGATATAAAAAGACACTGAGATTGAAATGATGGATCTAAAATCTTCGATGCGGACCGTTTTGAAGTCTGTTGCGCAAATCATCTCAGCCCATGGAGCTGAAGCCGAATGATGTTGGTAGTAAAACAGTAATCTCCATTATCTTTGTCACATTCAAATGTGGCCTGAATGATGTAGTCGGTAAGCTTCTTCATTTTTCCATGGGCTCAATGTTATAATTTCCGACGATCTTCGTAAAATAAAATAAGGGTTTACACCAATGAAAGCGTTCCCTGCATCTTGAGTGCATGACTGTAAAGTTTTCATTCGGTGTGATTCGCAAGTGTTTTTAAGGTGGCTTTAGCAATAGGGCCGTGGGGTGGGGTGCCGATTTAAGGTGTGCGTCATTTGGTTTCCCACTCCCATCTTTCGTTTGCGCCTTTTATGCACTCAGATTGTTTGAAAACAGTTTACTGCGGCCGTAAGGTATAAGGTAACACGTTTTGCTTCTTTTCCAGGGTGAGAGAGGTACTTTAGAATGTTTGATAACTACCATATGCGAGGTAATTGAAGCCAAATACGACTTTCCTTCCGTCGAGGTCTATGAGTCGTTAACTTCTTTCTTCGTCTAAGAGTATAGTTCTGTTCATGTGACCTGCAACAACCATAGAGTTTTAAGTCATATAGTTTACAATTTCGTGCTAATAAGTTGTGTAAAGGCTGTCGCAGCCTACCATAGTCATAGTCATAGTCATAGTTCACACCGGTAACAAATATTATTAAAAACTAGATAATTGGACAATGCAATTTGGCTTAGCCACCATGGTATATGAGCTAATAAAGTGACGAAAACTGAACGTAAACAAAAATGCAAAACATTTAATAAACCACTTTTGATATGATAAAATTCACTCCTAAACAAAAGACATCATTTTGAGGCTCTGGGGAATAAACTCATACAAATCTTTATATTTATTCCTCACTGAATTTTAATATATCGAAAGTGGGCTATTGGATTATATCGAACAAAAGCAAACGACCGCAAATTTCCATTGGCTTAGTGAACGCGGATGCAAACAAAGTCATCTCTCCATGGAGCTTTCTGAAAAGTGTCGCTTTGACGTCATTTGAAATGCAGTGATGTGATTGGGCAATCAAACGGTTGACTGCATTTTTAGTAGTTTTCCTCGGCGGGAATAAGTAGAAGCTTTGTTTTAATCTTGCCAAACATTGGTCGTGAAACAAAGTTGCGAACACTCTTTCAAGGTCATACGAAGGACGCTCTATGAGCTATATGAGATATTATCCAGGGTCTGCAAATATAAGTATTGGAAATCGTATGAACGCTCGTGCATTTCGTGATTTATGGGTACGAGTGATGTTTTGAAAGGTTTCAAAATTGCACGAGCTGCAGCCGAGTGCAATTTGAAAACTTTCAAACGATCACGAGTGACCGACCATAAATCACGAAATGGACGAGCAAGTTCATACGATTTTTTATTTATTATATACTCAACCAAATCACCCTATAACCCGGCTCTTTTGCACTCTATAACCTCTTTATTCAATCGTCATTGACCAGTCAAAAACGCGATATTTTGTTGAGTATACTATAAGTAACTGTTCGAATCGGTTTTTAGCAAAGATTTATCCATTCTTTGTGGGCTTTTATTAAAGCAATGATTCCTCTCGCGTTTGTTGTATATGAGATGATTATACCGAACGTGCCCTTGTGGAATAATTGTTAAATAGTCTTGTCGGTACCTTGGTACAGACGGGAAAGCGATGATGCGCAGCAGGATGGATAGGGTACAACGTTCAGCAACCCTTCTAGGGGCAACTTATTCCGATGCGTCCTATCATGTGGAGAGTACGAAAAGTTCCGAAAGGGACTGAGATCATTCAATTCAGTTTATGTGGAAACTAAAAAAATGTTGACAATTTCGCTCTCGGCCTTTCCGTGAAACAGTCGTCTCGTGAGGTATTTGCATCTCAGAATTTTTTTAAAAAACTGCTGGTTATTTATTACAATACGAACGTCCAGATACCCGTTTTAGGCGCCATATTTCTTTTGAATTAACCTGTGATAACTGATTTCATTTTTGTTTCCATCATTTCAAGCTGGAACCGCTCCCACAGGAGTTGAGTGATCGAGTTCTCCGCCATACAGCGATGGTCCTGACCCACAACATGGAGCTGTCTTTAACACAAAGCAGATGGACGTCCGAGCGATCAGATTACACGTTTTCTCCTACGCAATCACCAAGGGCAACTACAGCTGATGGGACAGAGGTTCCAGTGACAGCGTTATGTTCACCCTCTTATAGACTGCTTCACTTCTTACGGTTGCTTATGAAGACACTAAAGAGTTTAGGAGGATTATGATCTAAGTCGGGCATGAGGCATTAAAGATCAACATTACTTTCTCTGTTTGGAGCCCCAAGAATGTGACTGTATATATGCTCGGATATGAAAATTATGCCATTCAAATTGAAACTTCATCGGTTGCAGTTATGCACTGAGTTTTCAGAGCGACAAAATGTATTTATCAAGCATGCGTTGTGCGCATCCAGCTCTTGTTTGTATTTTTTTTCTAATTTGGCGGTACAGCTTGTCTTTCAACTCAGCTGTCAGCCTTTTGGCAATATTTACCTGTCTGAATACTAATATTTTTTATTTCCTGATTTTTAACCACGTCGGGTGCAGTTAGTCAATTTTCAGGGCACCACAATGTATTTATCAGGCATACCTTGCGCGCATGTTTTTTGTAATATAGGTACACGGATTGTCTCTCTACTCAGCAGTGGCCTTTTAGAAATATTCTCGAGTCAGTATGCCATCCTTTATTTACTTTTCAAATTTTATGTTATTTATTCTTGGCTTTGTTCAAATAGGGTTGTACAGACTAGTTTTATGATGATCATCTAACCCTAAAGACGAGAAAAACATTCAGGGAATGATATTTCATGGTTTATAAATAGCCCAGGCTTATGAGGCTAAGACTTTACCTAAATCCGATGCAAAGAATTGTGTCAAATATTAGCAATAATATTGATAATTCTGGTGCCTTATTCCAAATGCCGCCCTTTAGTACAACTGCTTTCTCGTAATTACCGTAATTTTGCTATATTTCAATGTACAAACCATCCGCGGATCACCACAAGGTTTTGTTAATAATGCGATGCGTCAAACAGATTGGTGTTGGGCC
>NC_090891.1:15573216-15593216 GCF_036669925.1 Montipora capricornis | reverse complement strand
CATTGGTAATGGAACCATTTGTGTCCGCACACAGCTTCTCCATCACACCAAATCATGTCATCATCGTTCTCTGCACCACACGGACAGTATGAAGGCTCCTCTTCATCATCTGCGTCGTTGTCGTTTTGCTTTTCTCTTCTGCCATATAAATAAAGTACAAAATACACTTTGTCACTACTTATTTTTGAAAGTCAGTTCAGTAGACAACTCGCTGAAAACTAAAGCAAACGTTTGCTAGATACCTTTCGTCTTAGCTCTTGTGTCTTTGGCCTTCTTAGCCCCCTCTTTGCGCCTGTCTTTAACCAGCTGAACATGATCAAACCACATCTTTACCTCTTCAGTTGTGAGATTTGTCGTCTTTGCTAATTCTGGGATCATCATCTCAAGTTCCAGATCTTTTTGCGTTGCATCTTCAAAGGCCTTGTTAAGAACTATGGATGGGGGGACTGCACAATCTTGCATCCCATGTTCCTTGATGTGCTTGAAACACTGCTGTGGCGGGAGAAAGTGACTGGCACAGAAGCCAACACATTTATCACATCTTCCACCCCATGGTCTTGATTCATCAGGTATTGGAAGGGGTAGAAAAGAGATGGGCAAACTGTTCTCACTCCAGAGAGGCTCACTTTGTGGCTTTCCTTTCTGGCAGATTGCATGAATACAGCCTTCCTTAAAACAAGGGACCAAACGAAATACATATTTATCTGCAGCACTCTTTACCAAGTGGTTGTTTCTCACATCCCATATTTCACTAAAGTACTGAAACTGAGTGGGATTTGAACTTTTCAACTGCTCCTTGGCTTTCTTTGAACCACTTAGGAAAGTTAGCAGGTCCGGACGCCGTTCGTGAAGATACGAAGCATATTCATCATTGGCTCCTTTCAGCAGCCGGATAGGCGTATCACCGCAAGGTGCACCATCTACTCTATTGATATATACTTCTGTTGCAGCATTTAAGTTCTCTCGTAGCTTGACTGAATCCAAGCCCTTTTTATTGAAATTGTGCCCATTGAGTGTTGATGGTATGAAAAATGGCTGTGTGCAAGGGCTAGACACTCATTCTGCAGCTCTACACGGTTCAAGTAACTTCCACCGCTATGACGTGTTGTGACAATAGTGCATGTTTTGTTATTTGTCACATGTCTTTCAGTCCACAGGAACTGAATTTCAAGCCCTGCTGGATTTTCATCATGAGCTCCATCAACACGAATGCAATCAAACTCTTTATCTTTTAGATGCTCAAAAAATTCGGGATGGTTTTCTAACATTCTGGGATCTGCAGCATGCTGTGCTGGATTTTTAGGATACAAATACTAAGCTTTAACAATGCTTGCACACGCTTGAGGTGAAGTGTTGGATTCCATGATATGATATGATGTGGTTTGGAGAATTGAGCTGTAGCTGTTAACATAATCAACCCTAGTTGTGGTTTCCATTTCCTCACAGAGTACACCACGACCTTTATGGGTATATGTTGTGTCCAGTCGGAAACCTGCTTGGTCATCCCTGTTTATCAACACTTTGTTGCGACCATCACCTAGCTTCAAAACATCTAATGCCTTATAAAAGGCACCACTCCATTGAGCATCAGGATTGCACTTAATGTTAAATCCTTTACGCGACCTCCTGCATGTCACCTTTGCGACGCCTTTGTACCTTTTAGCCCATAGCTTCTTTTTATTCCTTATCGTACAAAGCTGAACAACAGTTCCATAACCAATCTTCTTTGTCTGGTACTTCTGTTTGAGATGTTCTTGAATACGTTTGTAAGATGCCTTCGGTCCTCGCTTTCTATTTCCGTCAAAAGTTACCACTCCAGTCCGTCTCCATGCATCCGCACCACACCGTCTGCTCCTCACTTATTCTTCAATATCTGTACCTATGTTAGGGAACTCCTTTAAAACTGAAGAAACTCGCTTTGGAATATTTCGTTTCAACAAACACTCATTTGCAATTTCTTTTGCCACTCTACGTTTTCTTCTTGAACGTAGAATGCGCCTCTGCTTCTTAATCATTTCTGTCCCTTCAGGCGAATTTAGCTTCTTTACAGAGAGCCACTGATCTGGATTGTCACTTTCTGAGTCAGTAACAACATTGTTGTCTTGACAACCTAAAGCTTGTTGTCGACTTTGAGTTAAATATGCTTGTCTGGATTGTTCTATTAACCTTTCCTCCCCTTCAGTGAAATCCATGAAAGAAATGTTGTGTGTAAAATCAAGCAAGACCTGTTCAGTGACTGACTTGTCATACTGCCTCAAAAGAATGATCAACTCATCAACAAACGCAAACCAATTCAAATTGCTTTCTCTCAGCATCAAAGCAAGATGGTCATGAGTAGGGGTGAAAATTAGAGCTTGGGCACCTTCCTTGTTAAGGCCAGCATCTGGATCCAGCCGTTGTGTGGTATGTTGAAAGCCCTCTGTGTTGCTGTTTAAGTCTAATTGCGTTTGACCACAGCTGACTTCCTTTACTGAGTCCTCTAGAATTATGTCTTCACCTTGTATGCCTGGAGAGAGAATACTGTTGTCACCTACATTTCCATGTGATTGTGCTTCTTGATAGGTTTTTTGTTTTGTCATGTCAACACTGTTTGTGTCTGATTCTTCACTTTTACTAGCCCACTCACATGAAGTAGAAGAATCATCCAGCTCTGACTCACTGCTGCTTGAGACATCTATGCCAAGTGTTCTGAGAAATGCTCGTTCTTCAACTGCAGCAATTTCCATCACCTCTTTTCTGATTTCATAGGCTTTTTGTAGGGCTCCTTCGACGTCGCTTCTCGGCACACCATAATTGGAAATCCCATAAGTGTGTGCTGCGTTCTTCACAGACAGGTTTTTTGAGGCACAAGCAGCATACTTAATCAACTTTTGGTCGGACTCTGTAGTAGCTAATTTGCACAGTCCATCAAGGGTTGCCTTATTAATCCCACCTGATACATTGGAAGATGGAATCAGCTCGTGGAACAAAGACACAAATGTGACATAGTTCACACCTGCTTGTTGCTCAATCATAAGCAGCCTCTGGGAACCTTTCCCTTCTGCACTAATTTCAAAAATAACAACTGGTAACTGCAAAAATTTCCGCTTTGCATTGTGACACTGATATTTCACAGATTGGAATCATTTGTGAAAGGTATTGGCAAGATCAACTATCCCAGATGAAATGATTTCATTTGCTGCCTGTATCAAACCTTTGCACTCACAACATCCAATGGCATGAAACTTGTAACAGTATTCAGTTCTTGCCTTCACAAATTGAGATAATGTCACACCAGACAAAAAGGACTGATAAATTCCATCAGCTTTACGACAACTACTGACATCAGATACAACTTTGCCTTTCAAAGTAATGTACAACTGAAAGTCTGGACAGTCGAGTGACTGTCCAGACCCTAGACTAAAAAAGAATCATCTGTTTGAGGTGATGATGGTGACCTCCTCTGCCCTTCACCCTGAGGACGACAAGAGGCGTCACTTTCTTGCACCTGCCCTGCTGAGTTACCACTGCTTTGACTGCTTTCCTTTTCACCCCGATGATGACCAGAGGCTTCACCTCCTCGCACTTGTCTTAATGAGTTACCACTGCTCTGACTGCTGCTTTCTTCATCACCCTGTTGATGATCAGTGGCATCATCATCTCCTTGCCCTTGTCCTGCTGAGTTACTGCTGCTCTGCCCTTTACCTTCAATTTGCATGAGAAAGAGATCCAAGCTTCCTTTCTTGCAAGAGGTAGGTTCCTTCAATGGCTTTTCACCAGGTGGGGGTGTTCTGCCCTTCCTTTGCCTCCTTTCTTTGTCTTTTGAACTCTTCTTATCTTTATTCCGCAAAGGAAGTAGCTCTTCTTCTAGGCGGCGTTTTTTGACCCGTAGAGGATCCATTTCTTTAGTTAACCGGAGTGCCCGCTCATCTGCATTCAGGTTCCTTGCTTTTTCTCTTGATCTCTCTAAGTGAAATATTTCCTTTCTAACTTCCTCTAGATCTTCGCTGATTTCTTCTAGTTTTTTGCCTCTAATACTTGGCTTCATTTTGACAGATTTTGCAGGCTCTGGTGCATTAAGAGATGAAGAGCGTGATTTTTTCTTCTTATACACGTACCCATCAGCCTCTACTTTTCTTTTGGCGCGCTCAAGAAGTGTGCCCTTATTTGAAATGAGTGTTGGATTGTCCAGAGCAATGTTCAAGGCTGCATCATTAAGCTTACTTCTGTAATCAAATAGAAAACTTCCTGGCTTCAGGTCTTTGTAGATTTTGCTGTCCTTCTCTATTGTTTGTACATCAATATCGACATTGTGTTTTTCCACAATGGGGCAATCTGATACCTAAGCATAGAAAAAGCTATCAAATAATTTTAAAAGTTGTCACAACTTTTTGGCTGGTCAAGTTATTCTACTTAGTTATGGTTAAAAAGATCAACTTACTATGGTTGGAGGTCCCAGAGTTACGTTATCATGTGTTGTACATATGGTGAGCTGTTGGCTTGTGGACCCTACATGGGATAAAGATAACTATTTGTAAATTAAATGATTAGAATTAATTAGGTACAAATACAAAAAAAAGGTGAAATACACCTTTTTCTAAAAGAGATGACGTATTGTGCCACTTTAAGTCCTGTAAGTTAAGTTATCCTGCATAAAAAATGAAAAGCTCAAGTAATAAAATCACCTTTGCTGTTCGCCATCCCATCCCCTTTGACTCCTGAATGTTCCCAACTTGAGGAAGTACAAGATGACAGCATTTGCCATTTCTCCCCACCAGGCCAAAACACAAACACTGATCCATTTTCACGAGCCAGCATCGTCTCATCTTCATCAATTTCCGTGCCATCTTCTAGGTAAATTTTTACGTCCTCTATCGATATTCCAAGTTTTCTTTTTCCTGAGCACAGAATTATTTCAAAGCTCATGACTTGCATGCATATGAAAATACCTTTAGAAGATTTTTTATCCATTTTTCTTTTAAAAACAACCGAAGCTCCAGAGTTCAAGTGACCGAATTTTCACTCTCTGACATATGACTAAAAGCAAGGTTCTTCAACCCATGACTAATAAAACCTTACTTCGTAGTTATTGGTCAACGAACATCACATAGAAAGCATGTAAACTCACAAGAAAAAGCAGTCCTCATAAAATACGCTTCAATAGATGTAAATAGTTATATTAATAGACATAACTTAAAGCTCTATTTGTGATATAATCAAATAGGTCATAGGTCAAAACCAGTTGGGAGGTACATTTCGAAATGTACCAACCCAAACCAGTTGCCCGTTACATAAAAAATGCATACACGAGATTTTGAATACAAGAACATGCAATTGATTTTCATAACAAAAGAATAAAAAAATTTGGGTTAAAAGGACATGCATACCGGGACGATTCTTTCAATCTTCATTCGCGAACATTAAACTCAAACGGAACGATTCATTCGAGAACAATGAGTCCAGAGCATACAATATCATAAAAAATGTGCCTACCTTTGTCGATCAAACTTTCAAGATTTTCGGCTACAACAGCCTTCTTCGGTCTATGGCGATAAGAGACTTTACAATGCATTATTATCCAGACCAGAATCCACGTTTGTCAAGAAAACGACAATAATGTATGCAAATTTACTATGAGGCGCGAAAATGAAGACCGCTGACCAAGGAGTGACTGCTCCGCTTTATAATTCCCCCGGTAGGGGATGCGAAGACCGTGACATCCAGCGAATTCCCCGCCTACCGGGGAACCGAAATGGATACGAGGTGAAAGTCCCCGCAATCCCCCGCTAAGGCCCGAATTGGGGGGGGGGGGGGGTCGGGGGTTTCAAATGACTGGTGCATAATTTTAGCGTGATTCCTATTCGCTGGCTATTGACAGTTTACTCTGAAATGGCTTTTTTCCTTTTCCATTCGCTCGTTGGGGGTGTACTTGTTTTCTTTTAAAACTCATGCGGTTTAAGAAAAATTCATTGCCAAACTGGTGGAGTAAAGTTCACTCGAAAAACCAATATCCTACTCATCCCTTTGTGATTCATGCGATATCGGTTTTTAGCGTAAAATTTACTGTGGAGTTCACTATTTAGGCAATAAATTTTTCTATAGAAGACAGCAAAGAAATGATTTAATTATTAAAGCAGCAACCCGAAACATCAAAACGCGGACAATCCGAAACCTTTTGTTTTCACTAAACCTACAGGCAGTAAGAATAAATAACCAGGGAGCTCCGCTTTTAGGCTTGGCTAAATCTATATATTACTGTGCCTGTTCCAAACAAGCATCTATGTTACACTGTCGGGATGAAAGTGTCGTCACCAAAAGGAATGTCTAACCAGTCTACAATCCAAGGCATGGGTTGATGCCCATCTACTGTAAGAAGAGGCCACCATGGTGCACCACATTGGGACAATGACAGCACCATCTTCAGGGTTGTTACGCATGTGGGATATTAGAAATGAAGGAGGAAAAACCTAGTTGTTTTCTCCTATCCAGCTCACAGTAAATGCATCTACTACCACTGTACATGGATTTATTCCTCTGCTACAAAAGCGAGGTATTTTCCAGGTCTTTGTATGACGAGAATCCATTGACTGTGTGGGGGCCCCATTAGATGACCAAGGCAGCAAAAATATGTTGGGTTTAACATGTAATCGTCCTCGTCCGTCCGTCCGTCCGCGGAACCCATTCTGGGTAAAGTCGTATAGCCCACTTTCGACACAGTTTAAAAATGGCGTAATGAGAGAGGAATGCCATTTCAAATTCGGGTACCCTGTGCCCGTAAAGACAAAGTATTTATGAGTATGGAGAATTAAGTTTGAAGAGAGACAAGAAAGGAATAGGCAAGAGCCTTTGCATATGAGGGAAAACGAAGCAAGAGACTTAACTTGTTGCTTATAAATATTGAATGTATTAAGAATGTTCCATGTGCTAAATAGAGGGTAGGTATGTGTACTTGGGGGAGATCAGAGTGATTCATGATTCTAAGGGCTTTCATTTGAAGATGAAAGATTGGTTGTAGATGAGAGGGATAATTAGAGGCCTAAACGATGGAACAGTACTCTAGGTAGTGGAGTATTAGAGAATTATATAATTTGCATAGAGTATTTGGTAGTGATCCCGATGAATTTAGCAACTTTGGAAGAAATTGCTTTAATGTGTGGTTAACATGTGACTGAGGTTTTGATGGATTATGACACCTAAAAATCTTGTGTTTTCTACTCCCTCTAGTCTATTGTTATCGATGGGGATAGAGATACTATCGGAGAGTGAAATAAAAGAAATTTTGTCTTATCACGATACAGAGTTGGTTAGCTAGCTTTGAACCAAGTGGGCAATAAGGAAAGTTCATAGTTAACGATTTTAATTAGTTTTGCGCCCCCAACAATACCAGGATTTGACCTCATTATCCATCACCCATGTCATGTCTATGGAAGTGCCGTATATGCTCGTGACAAAGATCTCACAAACAGCGGCATTGACATCTTGCAGCTGGAAACAGAACACATAAACATCATATCTGTTTATAAACTACCACTCACACCCTTTATATGGCCTGCTGACTGCGAAATTGGTGGGAAAGCTCACCTAATCCTAGGTGACTTTAACAGTCACAACATCATCTTGGGCTACGACAACAACAATAGAGATGGAGAGACTGTGGAGGAATGGGCACTGACAAATGACCTTTCTTTTATACATCGTGATAAGGATAAGCCTTCCTTCCAAAGCGCACGCTGGAGAAGAGAGTATAACCCAGATCTAGTCTTCGTGTCTTCAAGATATTCCTCAAACACACCAACTTATACCCAAATCTCAGTATAGAACAATAATGGTTAACATCAAACCAGTACTAAGACAAGTGGTGACTACTCCAGTACCAAGATTTAACTTTTGGAAAGGCAAATGGGAAAAGTTCACCTCAGAGATTGAGCAACGTATCGGAGACATAAAACCTGTCCCGGAGTGCTGCGAAGCGTTTCAGTCAATGGTATGGAAAAAATTTATCCCAGGGCTGACTGATGAAAGTAAACATCTAACTCCATGCATGTTTTCAAAGAGAAATGGTCCTGTTTTAAAAACATAAATTTTTAATCAATAAATACAGATTGAGTGATGCGAGGCGTGGGCGAGAACCTGCAGTTGTGTTTGTGATTGCGTTGTTGACTAAGTTGTCAAGTCAAATGTTTTGATCTGCTGTGTATTCCAGTGATAGTAGAATAACAAAAATGGGTGCTGTCACCTTATCTGTCGTAGTGTAATCACTGCATTGTAAGTAGTGTAAAAATTGGTTTGTAAGTAACTTAAGTATCATATTGGTAAGTACAGAGGTGAAAATATTGTTTTGTAAATAGCGCAAGTATTGTAATGTAAATAATGTAAGTACAGTCGTGTAAGTAGAGGAAGCGGTTTGTAAGTAAAAAAACAAAAATTATTAATACAAAAAATTATAATGCTAGTATTGTAAGTAGTGTAAGTGTTTGTCCTGCTTGCTTGTATAAATACTGTAAGTATAAGCAGTGCAATATATATGTATGTAAGTATAATATTAGTATTGTAAGTAGTGTAAGTGTTCGTCCTGTAAATATTATAAATAAATAAATAAAAAAAAAAAAAGTAAACATCTATACCAAGACCACAAAAATGGCTACATCCAGGACCCATTTACCGAACGAACTGTTGAACTTGGGGAGAGACTGCTGGCTTTGATAAGTGGAGAACGAAAACAGTGCTGGACTGAGATTATTACAAATGTCAATCTCACCCACAACAGCAAAAAAGCCTGGTCAACAATAACAAAACTAGATGCTGAGAAAGCTCCACCAAAACGAATTACTGCTGTAACGCCTAACCAAGTAGCTCACCAACTGCTACTCAATTGCAAACCAGCAACCTGAAGAAAATGAAAGAAAATATGGAGCGAGCCATGAACACATGCGACAACTTCTTTACTCCATTTGCGATCGGAGAACTGAATGAGGCTCTTAAATATCTGAAGCCAGGGAAAGCCGTGGGATTAGACGGTATCATGGTGGAGAGTATATTCTTCACTTCGGAGACAGAACCAAGGATTGGCTTCCATCCTTATTTAATGCCTGTGCCACAACATATGGTATCCCGAAAGTCTGGAGGAAAGAAAAAGTTGCGGCACTGTTAAAACCTGACAAAAACCCAGAAGATCCAAAAAAGTTATCGACCAATGTCACTCTTGTGCATACTATACAAAGTGTATGAACGGATGATATTGGGTCACATATCACCCTCAGTAGAAGATCAGCTGACACCAGACCAAGCGGGGTCTAGCCCGGGAAGATCATGCTGTGGCGAGGTCTTGAACCTGACTCAATACATCGAAGATGGTTTTGAGAGGAAGAACATCACAGGTGCAGTATTTGTAGACTTAGTGTTGCATATGACATTGTCAACCACAGGGCACTTATGCTTAAAGTAGCAAAAATCAGAATTATCGGGTCATTATTAGACAACCGCAGGTTTTACGTTGAAATTGAGGGCAAAAAGAGCCACTGGAGGAGCCAGAAGAACGGGTTACCTCAAGGCTCTGTACTGTTTCCAACCCTCTTCAACGTTTACACCAACGACCAGCCAACCTTTAACAACATCAAGAGGTTCATGTATGCCGATAATCTCTGTCTTGCAACGCAAGTAGAATCATTCACCATCATCCAAGAAAAACTCAGTGATGTCCTCAAATCTGTAGTGGAGTACTATGCCAAGTGATCGCTAAACGCTAACCCAGGCAAAACGCAACTCTGTAGTTTCCATCTCAACCACAGACATGCAAAGACGGAGCTAGGAATTAGATGGAACGATGAGAGGCTCAAGAACAAAAATATAACTAGGCGTGACCTTGGACAGGACACTCTAATTCAAAGAACGCGTGCTGAGGCTAAAGAAGCAAATTTCTAGCCGGAATAAACTCCTCAGCAAATTGTCCATCTCGTCATGGGGAGCTGATGCAAAGACTCTGAGATCAACAGACCTTGTTCTTTGCTACTCAACTGCTGAGTACCGTGCCCCTGTGAGGAGCAGGTCGTGCCATGCAGGAAAGGTGGGTCCTGAACTGAATAGCACTTGCAGAACTATCACAGGTACATTAGGGGCCACCCCATTCCCAACGCCGCACAGACGCTGTGGCATAGCTCCTGTGGCACACGCAGAGATACCATAGCAAGAGTTGAGAGGTATGAACAGCTCAGTGACCCTCGCCATCCTCTCTAGAATCACCAGCACGTAGAACTCCGTCTCCGATCCAGGGGCCAGGCGCAGTTTTATGATGTTGAAACCGCACCACCCAAACCAGTCTGGAGAATGACATCAGTCCCCCAAATGACGCCCTGCCACACGACCAAGAACACCTGCCAAATGGAACATCTCTTTGCAGGAAAAAATTGGGTCAGGCTCAACAGAGCACGAGCCAAAGTGGGGAAAACAAACGAAAATATGCACAGGTGGGGACTTGCAAACATTCCAGAATGTTCCTGTGGCGAGCAAAGTGAGACCACGGACCACATTCTCTGTGGTTGTCCTCAGGGCCCAGCATGCACTGGGAGTTGAGGGAAGTCAGCAACAGCGCCCTCGCATAGTTCAGTCAATCATTGGCGTGACAAGATATGATGATGAAGATTAGTTCCGAGATGTTGTTGTGCTGAAAAAAAAATATTGGTGTCATCCGCAAAAGGTATAAATGAGAGGTAATTTGAACATGTAAATATGTCATTAATGTATAAAAGAAATAGTAGTGGTCCAAGTACAGAACCCTGAGGAACAACACATTTAATAGGAAGCAGTGCGGATTTAAAGGAATTAATTTGAACATATTGAAAACGAGAGTTGAGATAACTATGCATCCAGTTTAGAGGGGTGCCTCGTATACCATAGAAATTTAACAGTGTTAAAGGCTTTTTTGAGATCGATGAATATACCTATAGTGAGTTCATTCTTTTCGAACGATTCAAATATTTTTTCAGTAAGTTCCAATATTGTCATGAAAGTAGAGTGTTTCTTTCTAAAATCACACTGATGATCATTTAGTATGTTGTGACAAGTAATCTAATTCATAAGGCGATGATACCTGGCGCTCTCAAGAATTTTGGAAAAGCAAGGTGAAATTGAGATGGGCCTGTAATTGGTGAACTTAGCGCTGTCCTTACTTTTGAATGTAGGAATTATCTTACTGATTTTAAGTCTATCGGGCGCAATACCAATGGAAAAGGAGATGGTACAGATTTGAGAAAGGGGAGATGCCTTAATCACATTGATGTTAATACAGTCCACTCCCTCACTGATACTACTTTTAAGAGAGGAAATTATATTAATAATTTCTTCCGAGGAGAACAAGGTGAGGTGAAGAAACTATCCCCAAAAGAACCATTCAGATATGAGGTGGGAGCGAAAAGATTCAATGTTACGAGGAGTTTGGTTCTAAGGCCCGTTTTAAACGTCGCATTTTACATGTGCCGAATCTAATGCAAATCGGCGAAAACAATAGATTTTTCTCATTTACATTAGATTCGGCACATGTAAAATGCGACGTTTAAAACGGGCCTAAGTTTATTTTGTTTTTTTATAAGTTACACATACATATACACGTGCATAGGACGACATTTGAAAGGAATTGCTCGCTAGAGTAACATCACGGGATCTGAAATGGGAAAACAAAAAGTACAAGCTAAAAAGGTCAATTTAGAGAAAATTAGGAATAAGCAGTAACCGGTCCGGTCCGGTCCGATCCTGGTTGTGCGAAAGGCCTTTGACGTTATTGATTGTATTCATTAGTCTGATTGATTTTAAGAACAGATATTTGAAATTTAAACATTTCAAATATCTGTTCTTAAAATCAATGTGCTTATCACAAACCGCACTGATTTTAAAAATGACAGAAATGGATAGCATGAAAGGAGGTTTGTTAAACTGAGACGATGTATCATGAAATTTTATGATCGAGATCAATACTGCTAATATCACATCGGTTACTAAACTGTTTTTAGCAATGAGAATAAGATACATGGTTGTGAGGAAAGAGGCGCCGGTAATTATTAAAGGATGGGAAGATACAAAATAGACTCTTCTTTTCAAAAAACCAGCATTTGACTTGATTTGCGTTAATTGTTAATTCAGTTTACTGTGACTGTGTTTTCACGAGCGGTTTTTCAGGTTGCTTAGCGAATGACAACCGAAAATTCCGTGAAAACAGTTCCTTTCCCAACTCGCTTAAGTTAAGCTAGTCGGCAAATTTCACTAGAATTCTCATTAAATTTAAGCCACCAAACCAGGTAACGAGGAGTCGCTTGCGGTTATTACTGGGTTGACAGTATGGCAATCCCAGTCGGAAAAAGGGTGGCATTTGTTGGGTGTTTTTCTTTTTTTTTTTAGTTTTTTTCCGTGTCGGTAAAAGTCTTGCCTGTCACTCCCCTGCTAAGTGGTGTCTTTGTGCATAGAGCCTTCTGCGCGTATTTTCTTAGGATCGAGAGGGTAGTGGGAAATGCGTAGATTTCTCTGGTGGACACAGTAGAACGATTAACTTAACCGGCAATGGCGTCGAAAGTCATGTAACGCGAATGGCGTTTTAGTGGATCTTTGAACAAAATATACCCTTATGAAGCTCAATAATGGCAAGTCAATTGGATACTGAACAAGACAGGCGGTGGAATCTTAAAAGCGACGAGTAATGGACTTCGACAACAATCTGTCGCCCGTCGAGCCGAAATCAAAGTGAGCTGCATTTCTAATTTTTTACCAAGTGTGCTGTTATGTAGAACACTGAAACCAAATGGAATATTCTCTGGTAACTTATGGGTTCAACAAAGACAGAGAACGAATCGAACACCTTAAGTGGATCTGTGATCAACTCTGCACAGTCTTCAGGTAAATTAATAAAAAAAATAATTGGAAATGCGAGAGCCAAGAATTATTTGAAAGAAAGCTTGTCGTCTATTTTGTGCTTCATTATTCAAGGAAAATGTTCTTCATGGAAACGGTTTGATTCTGAAATTTTAGTTTGTTGTAATATTGCGCATATTGAACACGACTGAGTTTTTTCTCTTCACGCACGTAATGAAATAGGAAGCGGTTTTTGCCTCTAATAGCAAATATGTTGTTTGTTTCAAAAAATGTTTCGCTGGAAAAAGTCTTGCCTGTCACTCCCCTGCTAAGTGGTGTCTTTGTGCATAGAGCCTTCTGCGCGTATTTTCTTAGGATCGAGAGGGTAGTGGGAAATGCGTAGATTTCTCTGGTGGACACAGTAGAACGATTAACTTAACCGGCAATGGCGTCGAAAGTCATGTAACGCGAATGGCGTTTTAGTGGATCTTTGAACAAAATATACCCTTATGAAGCTCAATAATGGCAAGTCAATTGGATACTGAACAAGACAGGCGGTGGAATCTTAAAAGCGACGAGTAATGGACTTCGACAACAATCTGTCGCCCGTCGAGCCGAAATCAAAGTGAGCTGCATTTCTAATTTTTTACCAAGTGTGCTGTTATGTAGAACACTGAAACCAAATGGAATATTCTCTGGTAACTTATGGGTTCAACAAAGACAGAGAACGAATCGAACACCTTAAGTGGATCTGTGATCAACTCTGCACAGTCTTCAGGTAAATTAATAAAAAAAATAATTGGAAATGCGAGAGCCAAGAATTATTTGAAAGAAAGCTTGTCGTCTATTTTGTGCTTCATTATTCAAGGAAAATGTTCTTCATGGAAACGGTTTGATTCTGAAATTTTAGTTTGTTGTAATATTGCGCATATTGAACACGACTGAGTTTTTTCTCTTCACGCACGTAATGAAATAGGAAGCGGTTTTTGCCTCTAATAGCAAATATGTTGTTTGTTTCAAAAAATGTTTCGCTGGAAAAAGTGGCCTTTATGAATTCATCATGTTTTATAACATGCGAGCTTAACTGGATAGTTTTTATGGCAATAGTAAAGCATTTTCGTGTCAAAATGAGGTTAGCGTCTTTCTGTTGTGCTAACTTAATTAAATATAAATGTACATTCTGCCTCGTGAGTTTGTTATTCTCGTTAACCAGCAATGGCGTCGAAAGTCATTGCAACGCGAACGGCGTTTTAGTGCATCTTATATTGTTTGTTTCAATGAAATGTTTCGCTGGAAAAGGATTCTGTGATATTTTCTGCCTTTGTGAATTATAATATCATGTTGTGTATTGAATTTTCGAGCTTAAGGTTGAAATGTGATACGGGAGGATATTTTTAGTATTGCTTTGTAAGCAGGAAAGGTTTAACAAACAGGTCTGTTGGAAGCGTGCTTGAGTTTCAACAAAAATTTTAAAATGAGCCCCAAAATCAGCAAAAAATTGTGACGCCGATGAATAATAAAGTAGCTGCTATTTCCAAAATGATGGAATTACCTGGTGATAAATAACCTTGTCTCGGAGAGTAAATTTTGACTTAGCAGAAATAGTGGTCAACCCCGGGGTCAACCTCAAGAGTTTAGGCCATTGTGATCTTTGTTTTGACTTCGCTCATTTATTGTCAAACTTTATAACACTTGACAGAAAAAGAAACTTACGAAAACCCGGTATCTTGCCATCATTTGACATGATGCTTCACTGTTTGGCGAGTAAACATGCCGCGGTAACTTAATCACGGCGCCCGTTGAATTCCGGCGATGTCACTTTCGATTTTGCGATTTAGTTGTGCAACCAAAAGTGAACGTAGCAAAAATCTCCCAAAATGTTTGTCGCTGATCGTAACGTTTTATATTATATATTCACGGTTCAAAATTAATGTTGTTTTCATGTCGTAAATATGTTATTCTCGAACGACCGTCCTGGAAACATCCTTCTGCGCTTTCTAAAAACTGTGTATCAATTTACTTTTGCATCAATATTTGTTTTTGCATAAAGCAAGCTAACAAAATCTGTACCTTCCTGAGTTCGCATTTGTTAGCGTTAATAGTATTTTCGGTCCAATGCTTCTGTTTTACGAAGGGGTATATGTTTGAGGTCACCCATCCAGATACAGGGCTTAACTTTAGTGAACTTTAGTGAACTTTAGTATTACAAAGCTGTCAGATGCTCAGAGGGCACGCTTAAACTTGTGGTGAAAGAAGTTGTGAGGGAGCTTGAAAATGATCAACATGTCAGCCCAGAAGCCAATGTTTCTCACTTCCCATTTATGTTCTTCAATCTTTCTGGGTTCAGTACTTTGCTAGTCCCCACATGTCTTCTCAAGCTATTTACCCAAGACTTCTCCCATGGCACTACAGTGATAGACAATACCAAATCAATATAGTGCACTGTTAGAGCTACATATTACACAAGGACAACTTGAATCTCCTGGAAGACAACACACAGCTCAGTTGACAGTTTATATGGAATAAATCGCTGTGTTACTTCACTACCACACGTAAGCAATATTTTTTCTAAAGAGGACAGGAATTTCTTCTTTCTGACGAATGATTAATTAATAGGCCGGTAGCCAGGTTTTTAACCTCAGAAAAGGATCTGTTTCGTCGTGTGAACGTGTTAGGACCTGTGAGCCAAAGGGCTGCTGGTATGACTTCTGGGTGACCCCTTAAATGGTCTTATGACCCCCCAACTTGAAAATAATTGTCTGGAACGGTGCACGTACCACAGGCAACCCAGTGTACCCTCACGGAGGGTCTAGTTCAAATCGCAAATACAACAGGAGTGCTATTTTTATTATTTTTATTATTGTATTAGCACGTGCTCTGTCCTCATTTAATCTTACCCGTAATATATAGATTTTAGCCAAGCCTAAAAGCGGAGCCCCCGGGTTGTTTATTCTTACTGGCTGTAGGATTAGTAAAAATAAAAGGTTTTCGAATTGTCCGTGTTTTGGTGTTTCCGGTTACTGCTTAATTAAGTCGTGTTCTTCGCTGACTAACTAATGAATTCCACGGTAAAAAGGAAAAAAGCCATTTCAGAGGCAACTGTCACGCAAATATTAGAAATCAGAGACATACCAGCTCGTGATGTGACAGATCGTCTTTGTCGGTTCAAGGTCAAAAAAAGAGTTTTATTGATGTACTTTATTCCACTTTATCTTATTGAGACACATCAGCTTGGCTCGGAACCAGAATCGGCAAGAAAGGACAAACTTCAAACAAGATCTCCGACAAATTACCTGGCTGTACGTGCTCTAAACAAACTTTTGAGACACAAGCCACTGGTGTTTCTCCTCACTTTTACGAGAACTCATTGTTATTGTTCATAAAAATTGTCTTGTCACTGTCGAGGCACATCGAAAAACAGTTAGGCAAACAGAGTAAAACAAACTTTTGTTCGCTTGCATTTTAAAGCCAAACAAACAAATCAATTATTTCTTTATGACCAAATAGAGTACAGATGATTGATATTTAATTGCAGTTGAGAATAAAAATTCGAGTTTCATTCCTGACCAAAGGAAAAAACAATTAAACAACTTTTTAAAAATACGCATCCTCTTGAAATAACTCATCCGTAAAAATAACAAACGGTTTAATGTTCAAGAAAGGAATTTGTGGAGTAACTTATTCCACCAAGTTTGAGCTGTTAAGCTTACTGGGAAACTATTTTGTCGTTCTCGTTCTCTATCTCTCTTCTTTCGTTTCTGCTCTTCTGTCATAGGCCGTCCAGGCATCGTGCAACCTTATCAGACTTATGACATAAATTGCAATAAGGCAGAGCAAAAAGCAGCTCTAAAGAAATTAAAAATAGACACTTTGCCTTATGTTTATAGCCCTCCAATGCTTGACTCGAATAACTACGTAGCCACCAGTGTGTCCTGTTTAGAGCTATATTATAGAAAATATCCTGCAAAGGTTGGTCAAGACAACGTGAACATATGGTGTGGTCACGATCTATTTTGATCCAACGTAGAGCAAGTTTTGATCGTACACGGTTTTTGCAGTGGTTTAATCCTTAAAAAGCTATATTATGTCAAACCTGGATTGAAACCGGCGAAAAATGCAGGAAAAAATATTCTGCAAACCGTTTTCTACCTAAACACGAGAACCAAGAGCTCTTGTTCATGTAGCATGGCCGTGTAGCCGTGTCAAGCCGCAGAAAGCGCGCGAAAAAATAAGCCTCGTTTACGTTCAGGTATCTGACCTGGACTAAGCCTGGGATCCAATGAAAAAGCAGTACCTGGTCAGTGGTTACCTTAAAGAAAAACAGCTCACGTTGATGAGGTCTAACCTGGGCCCCGCGACATGGTCACGTGATACTAGTCAGCAGATACCTTGTTCTGACAGGTATCAATTGACCATAACATGGATACCCATTATCAAAGATGTACGCTGTAAACAAACCAGTAGCCTAAGTGTCAGCTGGAGTGTGCTCTCCTCCATGAGCTCTAAACTTGTGCCCGTGATATGGTCACGTGATACTGGTGACATTGGCAACACGGAGGGGTGCACGTACAGTCGTACGGTCGCACAGTGATCAAAACCAAACTTTTAGATGGGTTACCATATCTTTTTATTAAACTTTGGTGCTCCGCGCGCGCGCGGAGCTTCGCTAAAAACGTATTATTTCTAGGTCGCTTAACGAAGTCTGCAAACATACCACGTTCAGGAATGCTACGTGGGACAACGGCTGTCGTGAAAACACGGCCAGTATCCCCAATTAGTGCTCCAGTACTAAAATAACTTGACACTGAAATAAAATTCCTTTCCTTTACTTTCAAAATGTTCGGTATTATCCAAGGAGACAAAGTCAGGCGGATCTTGAGTGCGCTCAGTAAGTACTATTTAGTAAGTCAAATTCTTGGTGTGAATTATATGTCAATTGAATTTAATGTGGTGGAAAGCAAATTGATTTTGAAAACAACACAATTAAATAGGGTTTTCCGATTTAGCGGAAGTTCAACGGAAGTGAAACTTGCCGATTTCAAGTTTACATCATTAGAGGAATGTATATGAATAACTAAATCGGCTGTTTAAATGAAGTCTTCTATCAATCCAAATTTCAATTTTTACCGTGGCGAAATTCCCAATCACGTAATCAGAAGCCTTGTACTCACGGGCGGTGACCTTTTTGGCTCACATTTTCCACAATATTTTTGCTTGTAACCAGATATTTGGGCTATAAGAAAAGCAACAAAAAATAGACAGGGTTCTTCCATTTTAATAAGCCAACAAAGGCAAGTGTAATCAGATAGAACATAACACCCTAGGGCACCCTTTAGAAACGAACTGTGCCAAGTGGTATAACATGGTCACGGAAATTCTTTTACTCAAAACTAGGTTTACTCAGAAGAACTGGCGAGGCCAAAATTCCTTTCCCACTTGCTCAGCGCCCGGGCTCAGCGCTCTTGTGTGCGCTTCGGCTGCCTGGTTGGCAGTGACAAGAAATTGAGGCAACTGGTCTGGTAGGTTTTCACGCCTTACGTTCACAGTCGATGCTGTTGTTCTTCCACGCTTCCTCATCTTTTTCCTGTGTTCCTCTCCATCAATTCTTGACCTTTCCTTGATTCCTTCGGCAACACCAGAAGCGGTCTGGCGCTGCTAGTAGTTCTTGGGATTTGAATTTCACCTCCAAACTCTGCCCTCAGGAAAATGTTTTCCGTTAAGTCGCCCATCGTTCGTGGCACGTGCGTGGCGCTATCCTTGCTTCAGGCCCGCAGGGGAATTCTCACGGAATTCTATCACTAGCGTGAAAAAAGTGTCTGCATTAATATTAAACTACGTCGACTTCACTGATCATACACCTTATTCCAAACTGACCTCCATTTAGATATTCTTTTGTTTTTATTGAAATTAGACCTTCATGCCTCGTTCACGGCAAAATATTCTTTTGAATTTTCATCTCAAGAACGAGGCATCAAGGGCTAATTTGAATAAAAACAAAAGAATATCTAAATGACGGCCATTTTGGAATAAGGTCTATAAGACGGGATAGGTATGCATTTGTATTGGCCATTTGTAGAAAGAAGTCAACCATTATGCCTGAAGACTACTTCCCTTCTCCTGCCCCAACATTTCTTGTCTATACCTACTCACTTCTTATTTCATCGCTTCATCTTGCTTCTTGTTTATTGCCTGTGAACCAAGATGCAGTGCCTTATACTCCTCCCCCCACCAACCTTTCTGATCTCCAACCTAAATATTTCCGTTCTACTTCTTTCCGTCCTTGCCAGTTTCGAGGAAAACAACAGAGATATCCCTCTGATTCGCACCTTGTTTCCTCACTTTCACGGAATGAGAACAAGAGGAAGAGACGTGTGGCAATCCTTAAAACTCAACCCTGTCATATTTTGGTACATGACGGGCGAGACACCAGGAACTTTGGAAGCCGTTGTTGAAAAAATATAAGGAGAAGTGACTGCACCCAGACATTGGCCACGAACACCTCCAACAGAAAGGAGACGCCGCTGCATTCTTGATGTGAGAAACAGAGTACTCCTTGTTTTTATTTGGCTTCGGCAATACTTGAAGTTGCATGTTCTTGCATACATATTCGGGATTTCTAAAAGTACCGCAGCAGAAGAGATACACCATGTTGTCACTATTCTGTTTATAAATTATCGTCATTATATAAAATGGCATTCGATACAACACATTTTCGAGCTTTCTCAACGCCGTAGGTTTGATTGACGGCACTCTCCTCTTTAATGAGGAGGAGAAATGAAGGCTCTGCCCGAATCGCTTCAACTCTTTGAAGCCGCCGCAGCCCAAGCTTCTGGACTAGTCAATTCTGTTTTCTATCGTCAAAACGGTAATTCAAGTGAGAGCGTCAGATAAGTGACAAAATCAGATGGATATAATTGAGCCCGCTGTACCATGAAAAACCAAGATGGCGGCGAGATCTGGCATATTAGGCTTGGGTTCGAGACTGTATCCTGGCGACATGCAGCGCATATTCAATAAAGATCTTACTCTATTCATGCAGAGCCTTTCTCGAGAACGCCAAAATCGAGCAAGCAAAAGAAAGGCTCTGCTAGCAGGGTGGATTGACGGTATCATTCACCGGATTCAGACTGCGCAAACTTCGCAGAATGCAGACGTGTGTGAGAGAGCTCCATAGTTATTTGTCTTAT
>NC_090891.1:15535716-15568216 GCF_036669925.1 Montipora capricornis | reverse complement strand
CTGGCCCAGTGCTAATGCCTTTGATTTCCAGAGGTGGTTGGTCAATGATTGTAATGGGATTTTCAGGTTGCTCTCTATTTAGGACTTCCTCAAAATGCTCTTTCCATCTTTCCAATCGTGTGTCTTCCTCTGTTGTGACGTTGTTGTCCTTGTCCTTGATTACTGTGCTGCTATGGCAATCTGGTTATGATATTTGCCATTTGGGGACGTCCACGTTGTCTTGTGTATCTCTTTGTGTGGAAACTGAAGGTGCCTGTGATGACAAGACAACCTGACCAGCGGTTTCGTTAAAGCAATGGTTTGCTGGGGGTGCTCAGTCTCGCGGGCTCAGAAACCTGGTTGTGGTCATTGTCAATTAAGGACGTTCGCGCCCATTGCTACTGCGCATTTTTGCGAGATTGTCACACACACGTAATGCCTCGCCGAACACGACGGTAAATACAATGCTAAAGGCGCAAACATTTTCCACAAGAATGGAGCCTGAAAAGCGTGTGGCACCAAGGGATAGCAGTGGACCCAGGTCTTCTCGGAATGGCACGCAATGACGTGAGAGTGCGAATATACCATCGCTTTGAGAACTTCGCAGCGATTTTACTGTCTTGAATGCTCCGTGACCCCTATTTTTCTTTCCATAGATCACTTCCTTTTCTGATTTTGTCCATTTTAACAAAAAACAAAAAAAACCTATCCTATGCGTGAGAAGTTACAAATATTTCGCCTTTTATGCTCTCGTGCGACCGAAGTTTTCTTTCTTAGACTAATATGTATCGTTTTTGAAGGTCTATTTCACCGCAGAAAAAGACAGCAGCTGCAAAGGCTAATTTAGTTATATTAGTTATGTTGAATTGAGTGCGTTTACCTGATCTAAATTTCACTAATGTAGCCTTTTTTGTTGCTGACAGTTGTAAGCGAAGATCGTCTTAAAGTAACGCAATCTTCTAAAAGTGCACCTCATGAAAAGGAGCACAGTGACCCTTCATTTTCTTTGCCTTTATGGCAAAAGTAGATCATTACCTTTCTGCGTGGCAAGTTTAAAAAAAATCTGTACGCGGGAACATTTTGGGCACGTTTCCTTTGAAGCTGAGGGATACAGGAATGGTGTCATTTTCACACCCAGGCTCTCTCCTTGTATCAACCCTGAAGAAAAAACCGAGAGCCGACGTGAGAGACTGGGGTCATCGTTTCAGCAAGGAGCAAACTTCTCATACGACGCGTAATCTCAGAATTTTGATCGAAGCCGAAGAGAATCGAAGTCTATAACTTGTATTCTTTATTTGTTAGAGATGAAGCAGCGAGGTTCGGTCGCTAAGCAGCTCAATCCCATGTGTTGATAACGGTGTCTATTTGCAGCGGAGATCAAGTCATGTTTTCATTTGTAAAGTGGTAAGAAGAATTAAGACTTTATTCTATGAGTTAAGCTTACATGTAAGCAGCTAACGTTTTAGTGATTGTGGTTTATTACATTTTCTATAGGCTTAAGTCCATCTGGACATTGCTATTTATAGGGATCAGGATATCGGGAACAAAAAGCGTTAATGTGTTCTATTTCTATAAAGTAGCCGTTGTTGACAGTATGTAAACACCAGCACCTCGAATGTCTACGCCCTTGCGCTTAAATTCTGGTTCTTTTCAGGCTGATCAGTCACGTTTTTCGAATTAATTTACCACAATGCCACAAAATTTTACTTTTGTTTGATCTTATGTTTGTGAAATGCGCCTGTATATTTATCGCGCGTGTGCCAACTCATTGGTACGTGTGAAACCCTTTTAATATATTAATTAAGTCTTAAATACAAAAATCAATTAGTTTTTTAATTCAGAGCGCGGCTTGAGGTTCTACTTCTACTTTATAAACGGACAACGTTCACGCATCAATCCAGGTTATTCTTTGAGAAGCCTGTCATCTTTTTTACAAGTTATAGCACACTTCACGCGACCTGAGGCGACCGATTACAAAGAGGTCAACATGGCGGAGGGTGTTCTGAAAGGCTCTCGATCAGCTGAAGGTAAGAAATTTTAAAGGCCGGTTTAAATGATACGATTTGTCGGCCGATTTTGTCGGGCCGATAAATCGTACCGTGCAAATTGTGTAAAACGTGTAATTTTTCCTCCCAAGACCTCCCCGTTATCCTTTTTAGTATCTGCTATTTAATTTTTTACAGCATTTGTGCGCATTACCCACGCGAATACCGTTAGATTGACAAGGCGGTATCTATCCGAGTGTCGGCCCGACTTAAAAAAATTTGTTGCAGTGCAACAGATTTTTTGAATCGGACCGAATTTCATTGCCATAAATCGGTCATTCATCGGCTGACAAAGTACACGCAAGATTTGAGCTCTGACGCCGTCGGGCCGATAAATCAGGCCAACAAATCGGAACGTGTAAACCGGCCATAGCCCGTCGATTTTAAATTTGTAGTTTAATGATTACCGAATTGTAGACTAAAACTGAGACTAGTTTTAATTTTCCATTTTTGGAGCAAAATTTGATGACTTGCTTAAGTTTTGTTACTTTCCCTTAATTTAATCGTCTTGTAAATATTTATCTCGACCGTGCTGCAGTATCAAGGCTTTAAAATCCTTGATTTTCCTCAATTCTGGTGTTCAGCATTTTGTAAAAATGAATCAAATGGGAGTGATTGTTTACCTCGTTTCATTGCCATTTTTCATAGTGAAGCAGCAAAAACCGTGCCAACTTTTGCGGATATTGGTCATAGAGTTTAAAAGGAAACTTGAACGGTTGTTTCGTATGATTATTTGCTTTATTTGGGAGAAAGATCTCAACAAGCTAAGGAGAATTTGTTGCCTAGGTTAGCCCAGTCAGTGAAGTGGTTTCAAGACTGATAAAGACTCCTTTGGATGAAATGCAGAGATTCAGTAATTAATAAGCACTTTAGTTCACAATTTGGCTTAGTTAATTACATGCACATGTATTTTTGGAATCGGAAAAATAGATGGATTTTGCGCTGGGTGCACAATTCAGGACCTCTGTGTTTATTTTCTGTACTATGAAACTGTTTTAATATTGCTCACTCATGTGTGACAGTGGTGAATCCAATATAACATCTAAAATCTAGTACTTTATTTAGATAATTATTGTTTGGAAAAGTCTTCTTTTAAGCTTCATACCCTTCACCTTTTTTAAATACAATTTTAACTTGACAAAGCTGCCAATTCTGTAGAATGCTGGAAAATGAATAGCAAGTGACACAGTGTTTCTTTTTGCAGGGATCATTATTAGTACTGTTGTCATTATTAATATGGGAATATGGTGCCCTGTATTCTGTGTGTTTATTTAAAATAAAAAAACACATTTAATTTGAGGGACAGAGTTTGAGTTTTAGGTGGAAACCTGATTTTTGGACCCTTAGTTACTGGTATACACTTCAATGGCACATTCAAGACCTTGTTATTTAACTTTGTACTTGGATGCCTCGTCATAATTATTTTTATTCCATAACCACCTCAACCCATGTTATGCGGTAAAGCCATGTAAATTTCCTACTACATGGTTTTAAGTGGTCACGAGAAAGCATTACTAAATTCAAATTCTGTTTCTTCTGTTGTTTGAAATTGTTTGGCCTTTGTGTGGATGAACGTGTTGTGACTGTAGTACGTATTTCCTGCATAGTTCAATATTATTAGAAGTCTATAAGATCAAGAATGTCAAAATGCATAATTTTGTTTGAAAATTCATGAATTTTTTGAAGTAACTACATGTAACATCTTTTGGGATGATTTCTACTCTTGGCTAAATAATTACAACCCTTTTAGTTTACAGTAACAGATATTTTATTTTGATCCTTCAAGGCTTAAAAGGATTTTGATATTTTAAACCATTTGTTATTGTTAGCTAAATTTATATTTGCAAAAATATTAATGCAAAGGGTGTCTTGAAAACAAAGACTCCTAAGACTCGTAAGACACCAAAGACCCCAAAAACTCTAAAACTAATTAGAGACCTCCAATTTTTTGTGACATATGATTTCGACAACCTGCAGAGTAGTGATGCTCTGAGTTGGACACTTTGCCTCATGCATTCTTGGAAAATCTCACACGTGGTGGAAAGGTCTCTGTTGATGTTATAGGTCTCAGGTTATACTGCAAACAGCTCTGTGAGGAATAGAGTTTCCATGTCAGTTGAATTCAGTTGTTGAACTTAGCCTGGAAAAGTCGATCCTTTGAGATAATTACTGAACACAACAAGAATAATAGCTCCTTTTGGAGCCACCACATCTTAAGTTATAACAGCAATGATCTACAGCAGCAGGTCTTCAAAATATGGAATCATTTCAGCCCTTAGTTTTATTACAGATCCCAAATCATGCAATCTTTCCTCTCAAACATGGTCTTCTAGATAGCTGCTCCCTTAGTATTAGTCCCAAAATAAGATTTAAAAGGTATAGTATAAACAAGCATTTACAGTAAATGTTGTTCCCTGTATAATTAGGATTCAGGAAATGATTGGAAATGATTGCTAGGGAAATTTTATTGCATGACATTTATTTATTCGTGTATTTTGTAGGGTTGGAGAAGCCAGAGAAACCAGGAAAGTTATCCCGTGATCTCTTAAGCAAGTTTACATCAGATCCTTCTTTGACTCAAGCTCAGTCTGCATTACAAGGGCCTGGGAGTCGACTCAGTGCTCAGTCCTTTTCATCAAGTTCCGTGGAGACTGCAACATCACAGGAAAACATTCAATCAAAGAAAACTGCAAGTGTTAGAATCAAGGAACCTTATGAAAATGAAGAGCATTTGTCCCCAAGCAGTGCTGACGAAGACATGCTCTCAGATGAAGACACAGGCCAAGAAAAAAAGAAAAAGAAAAAGAAAAGATCATTGAAGTGGAAGTGGAGTCCATTAAAAAGGATGAGAAGCCTTTTCAAGAGAAAGAAAAGCCCCACAAGGGTCAAGTCTTGTGAAGCACTTCCTACAGAGCACTACAAAGCAACTGATGGTCAAACTTTGGCAGACAGTGATGAAACTTTAAGCAGTCGAACAAAATCAGAACCGTCACTGACAGATGCCCAAATGAAAACACCGCTAAAACCTGTTGTACATAGACCACAAAGTGATCCTTTCAGTAAGATGGTGAGTGATACATGTTCATGCTACACGGTACTGTACATGTATAATAGTAAAATTAATCCTGATGCAAAAGGGTTCTCCGTTTGTTGGACCAATTACATGTTCACAAATATAATACATTTATGATGTTAGGGTCTCTTATCCAGGAATTTCTACCTGTAGTTCTTTGCTAGAGGTCAAATGCAAATTACAGCTTCTACAATCTTGGACAAAGCTGTTGAGACAGTGACACAAATTCATGTTAATTTTTACACACCCCTACCTACACTCCCCTTCCCATTCCCGTCCCCCTCAATCAATGTCACTTCATACTGTCATCTGGCCTACAGTACAATGTATATTTCGAACCAATATAAATCAACATTGAATTTGGGGAGAGGGGAAAGGGCGACTCTTAAATGGATAACTTTCTGGAGTACCCAAAATGTCTCAGGTTTTGTCCTAGACTGTAGCTACATGTACATGTGTACTGTTTTCTATGTGACTTCTTTGAGGGTTTCCTCATCATTAAGAAACCTCAGGGGTAATAAGGAATGTTTTAGAAGATAAGGGAATGAGCCCTGCCATGACAAGTGATTAGAACCTTCAAAAGAGGGGGATAGTACAGGGCTTGACACAAAGTTTTGACACCACTTTTCGTATAAGCCGGTAGTTACAGTGCAGCACTTTTATTTTGAGGGGGTTTGTGCAGGAATATCTCGCGGCGCTCACAGGTTCCTGATCAAATGGACTGTATGCAATGTCGAGATACAGTAACACTGCGGTTACGAAAGGGTTTGCAGTTACCCTTATCTCACCAACTATCATGACACAACCACTAAAGCCTATACTTATCGGCACAGTTTAGAACCTGGACTGGACTTTGGACTCTGGACTCCAAATTAAAAAATATAAAAAAATAACAAAAAAAAAAATTAAGTGAAGCTATGATCTTCGCAGTTATGAATGCAATTTTTCAGGGACTTCAACGGGGTCCCCGTTGAAGTCCTGAATTTTTCAGGCTTCTCTACGCAATTGTAAAAATTGCGTTCATAACTGCGAAGATCATAGCTTCACTTGATTTCGTATCCGCAGTTCATATGTTTCATTTCATATACCATTTCATCAAAAAAAAAATTAAAATAAAACGGAAACAGAAATTAAAATTGTTCAAGGTTGGCACCGCAGAGTTTTTGCTGTTGATAACACAGGGTTTTAGGCACATGTCACATGACTGCCCTTTTCTGGAATGTCATGCAACGCTACCACCTCCGGGTGGGGGCAAGGAAAGAGGGTGCACATACATTTTTGTCAAGTAAAAAATAAAAGTAAATAAATAAAAATAAAAAATAAAATGGAAAAAATAAAAAATAAATGTTGTACAAAGAAGATATGAACATAGTTTGGTTTGTAAACTGGGGTTTTTGTTTATAACACAGGGTTATTTGCCTCATTACAAGATGAAAACAGAGGGGCTGGGGTGGAGGAAGGAGGGTGCTTGCACATTTTTGGCAAAGTATTTTTTTTTTGATCTATGGTGCAAAGGGGTGAATGACAGAAAACAATTGCTGATTGTTAGCGAACCCCTAAGACACATACAAATGATTGTTGTAGGATATATTGCGACAGTTTTAATATTAAAACGTGACTATATGTTAGCTTACGATTACAATATTTACCAGTACACATGCTCTTTGTGTCAACTGAACGATTGAGGACGGAGGACAGTCGGAATTATCACAAGAAAGGGTAGAAACGCTGCTTGCATAGCTCGTACGTATTCCACACGGCCATGAAAATACACGTTTGACGGGCTACTTCGCTTCTGAACACCGTTTTGCCAGTGGGACCTCCTCATGGCCGTGATAATGACGACCATCTCCTCGGTGCATTTTAACAACTGGCCGCAACCGTAGCTTTTTTTAACTGACTGCTGGCAAAATTGGAGAAGGCCAAGTTGGAAGGCACCCTCTTGCATTTTTGGAGGGCACAACGCTGTTTTATCCGCCACGGACGCATTAGGTGGAGCTGCACTTGCCGAGGAAACGTGTTTGTGCTTAAAAGGAGATAGCGTTAGTTCGACCTTTATACCGGGATTTAAATTAACAAACGGCAAGGGGGCTTAATAGGTTGCTGGAAAGGGATATTGGGGTGTGGGGGAAAAGTCATCTTGTAGACCAAACTAAAGGGTTTCTACTCAATGTATGAATTAACATTTATGTTGTTGCCCTAATAGAACTACAACCTTGGGGGTGATTCCCTCTTGGTCGGATGGGAGGGGGAGGGGGGGGTTCTTGTAAGTCCCCGGTTTAGTTTGAATTACCAGAAATATTTCCAACAATCCTGACTAAACGAAATAGTTCTTACAGTACCGAAATGTACTCTTTCATCGTTTGGTGGGCGAGACAGACTGCCGCTATCAGCTCCAGTTGACACCACTGTGGTGGCCGCATTACTGAATGAGAGAGATATTTAAAAGCTCACCTGCGTTTGTGTTCCCGTATGAGAGACTGCATTCGCTCCAGGTGCTGAGACAGTGGCTTCTTCTTTGCGTCCAATAAGAACACCATTTTTTTGGAAAAATTGTGTCATAACTGTAAATGGAACACGAACAATTCCGTTTTCTCGCGTAGTGATGAATAATGGATTGTTTTTGTCGTCTTCATCGTCATCTTCATTGGCATAACTTCCTGTGGGGCTTTTATGCCTTCACTGTAGAATTTCTTTAGCACAGCTTGCTTTTGCGCTTGTGAGTTGCGATAAAAGACGGTCTCAGGAACCGCAAGGTCAACATACATTGGATCTAGTTTTAAATCTCCAATGCCTGGCAAGGCCAACTCCTCCTCCGTTCTCTGTCGTTGTACTGTTTTTAAGAAGGCGAACACAGCTAGGTAAGGACAGCCGCTTCTTTCCAGTGGCGGCTTTTTCTCTTTGTGAGACCGAGTTCATACATTCGTTTCCGTTTTGGTCGCAGACACCTGGTGGAAATCCAAGGCTGGACATTGAAGGAATATCTGCCTTGTACTTCATAAAATAGTTCAAGAAAAGTGCCCCTTGAGGATGGCGACCAGTCAATGCTTTTCATCGAACTCGTCAGGTGTCAAACAATCTATTAATCCGGGTTGCTTATTGATGCCAATGGTTTTTCCGAAAATATCTGTTCTAAATTCTTGAGAGATTTGTGCTGGTATTCCCAGTGCAGCCAATTTTGAAGAAATATTGTCTTTCATGTGAATGTGACAGAACAGGTGCAACGCGTAAGGCAGAGGCCTTCCAAATCCGTCAGCTGACGCCTTTTCATTGTCTGTTCCGTACACGAGAACGTTTTGCGTTGGGCCGTGTAATAGCTACCGGGCTCCTTTTTATGGTGGAGAAGGATTGGGAAGATGCGGACTGGATGGCTATCCTCCTTTGTCCTGAGGAGCAAGTGACGATAAGTTGTCATGGTTAAAAGTTAAAAGTTTCATCAACTCCAAGTACACTGAATTTTGCCGGGTTTGTGCAAAATCGCTCAATGTCCCTCAACTCTGGCTGGTTGCGAGTACGATGCATGGATCGGAAGAATTATCTACTTTTCGGACAAAAGCGTTTTCAGGATTCCTGGCATCATCCTTTAGCATATGTATAAGTTCTATGAATTCATCGCCCTCGTTTTGTTGGTTTTTTGGCTTAAAATTTGTTGTATCAGTATGGTAAAAGCCGATCAACCTCGTTCCCAGGGTCTCTCTTCTCTGCCTCCATTGTCGTTGAGAGAAGACCCTGGTTCACGCTGGTCACGTGTCTCCCAGAATCTGGGAGGTTGGCGAAATGTGTGTTAGGGGGGATGGGTGGCAATGTAGGCTTTGTTGACATTGCAAAGAAGGGAATCAGCACGCAATTGATTTTGTGGCCAGATAACCATTGACAAAACGTTTGACAGCAGTATTTTATGTACTACACATATGGAACCCGATGTGAAAGAAAAAAAGTTGTGGTCAAATCGATCAGACGCCACAGAAAATATCCTCACGTTATTCAAGTTTTCATCCGTGTGAAGGTCCGGATCAACGAAGAATGCTAATAGTTTGCGACAATTTTAAAGGAAAGAAAATTTTGTCGTGCAAGAAAACAAGCGAAACGGTTATACATGGAAAACAAACATGTTCAGCGATCAGCCGGTGTGTTGTTATTTAAGTTCTCGAGTCACATATCGACCTCAAATCCATCAAATCAAACTGTATTAGCATGTGCAGGTATTTCATTTTGTTCTTTGATTTTCGTTTTTCTTTCGAAAGTTAAACAACGTGATTGCTAAGGTCGCAATCTTGTACAGCGAGTTGACAGTTTGACTTATGATATTTATATTTCAACAACTTCGTGTAAATTGTCGTTAAGATTTTTTTTACCACTGCACCGCGCTTTAATAGCGTGTATATTTTTAGTCGCAGTAAAATAAAAGAGACATTTTTATCAAGCCAACGTAGTGTTTGGTGTATTCTTTTATGTTAGTGTTTGTTCTGAAGAAGCAACTTTGGCTACTAACGAAATTAATTTTTTTTAAAGCGAACGTCAATCGCCGCTCGACATTGAAGTCGTCTTGTCGATCACAAAAGCTCTTGCTTTTAGTTTGACCGCTTTTGTGGGAATTCATCTCCTGTGGGAATATAACATCAGCTCTTTTGACCTTTTTATTTTAGAAATGCCTTGTTAAACGAATATTTTTTCGCCCAGGTGCGGTTGCGGGATCAAAATATAACGAAAACACTACCCTAGTGGAAAAATGTTTGTCGACGAGTGCCACGTGACCAGCGTGAACCAGGGTCTTCTCTCAACGACAATGGAGGCAGAGAAGAGAGACCCTGGGAACGAGGTTGAAAGCCGATAACAACACTGATATCTTTTGCAGTTTAGGTATCTCCGCCCCCCAAAAAAGCTGCAATATGAGAACCTTTAACCATCCCTTGCATCATTTTCACAATTTGCAGTAATTCACCGTGTTCATTATGTTTTTTTTGAAGTGACAATCCCCCGTGTCTGTTGCTAGCTTTACGTGGTCTTTTTCATTGTCATTACATCTTTTTCTTCTGGTTTTCCAGCTTATATTTTACTTTCGCCTTTATTCCTGACTTTGATATCATTTTCATTAAGCAGCCTGTTTTCATTGTAAATGCCTGTATGTCAATATGCAGTTCCATTTAGCAATGCATGGGTAGGAACAGGAAGGTAGAGATAACAGTGCATACCTGGAGTGCACACGGGCACTTTTTACAGATGCGTAGGTTTAAAAACGTGAATACCACCTGGAAAGTTGCTCTTTAATTAGATTACTATGTGGCCAAAGTGGAAACTTAACCTGACAACGCAGCAGCGAACCAACACTTGCCTTCAAATTCAAGAAGATTTTGGCGTCAGATTTTGCGATTCACGGCCACAGGGTAACGGTAGTCATGATCACTTTCGGTGAAATGAAACTGTTGTGACCTTGTTATAACTTTCCTGAATTTACTTGGCCAGGCCTAACCCTAACCCTTGGCCACGCTATGTACTAAGGCTACTCTGTTTAACGTCTGTTCAAACTATCCTAAAGAGAATGAATGTTCTTAGTCATGCGTTTCGGTGTAACCAAAAGAAATTATTTGGAAGGTTAAAAGGAGACGATGCAGAGATCTAACCAAAGTGCATGCTAGAAATTCCTGAACGGTTCTGAAGACTCTGCAGAGTTGAGTAGAAAATAAATGTAAATTGCCAGACAACTGAGATGCGACTTCAGTAAACACTGTGATACATTCAAGGTGTTCGATTCCTTTTAAACCCATACAGAATTTGCCATTGGGCTTCAGTCTTGTACATAACATCACAGTTATCCAAATAACAGTAGAAACAAAGCATAAGTTGTGATATCCGGCGGCGAAAGATGCAATAGCCTTTTCACGCTTAGTTTTTCTTATTTGCATTACAATGTAATCTAACGTGGATGCGAGGCAATTTCGTGTTAAAACTACAAAACAGCCCGAAATTTCCTCACATACATGCTAGATTATATTGTAATGCAAATGAGAAAAACTAACCGTGAAAAGGGGTATTGTTGTCAAAGGATATTACTCGTCACTTTGAAGATTCCAGATATTTATTTTTCACCGCCTGTCTTGTTTATCCAATTGACTTTTCATTAGTGATCTCCATAAGGGTATATTTTGTTTAAAGATCCACTAAAACGTCATCCGCGTTACAATGACAGTGACAAGTTAAATATTCTCCTGTGTCCACCGGATAACTCTATGTATTTCTACTACCCATGAAACCGACCAAACATACGCCCAGAAGACTCTATGCACAAAGACACTACTTAGCAGGGGAAGGACAGGGAAGACTTTTCCCGACACGGAAAAGAAACAATAGAATAATAAGAAAAGGACACATTCTACCTATTTTCCGACTGGGATTGCCATACTGGCAACCCAGTAAAAAACTTTTTTTTGTTGTTGCAAGACAGTAATTTGGCCTTTGTGCTGACTGGTGTGGCAACACAGTATTACACTGTAATAGATGTATTTCATTTCTTAAATTTTAAGCCACATAGTAAAGGTCTCTTTGTTTCTGTCTCACATTGTAGAACTCTGATAAGTTGTTAAAGGGATTGCAAAATATGCAATATAAAGGCCAGGATAAAAGCATGAGTGAAAGTGGTGCATTTGAGGAACGTGCCCTGTCGTCAGATTCCTTGCATTCTGTTGGTACATCACTGGACCTGAGCCTTGTAAGCTCTGATGGTGGAACAGAAGGTATGTACATTGTTCCTGTTTCAAAATCATACATTGCAGTAACAATAAAAACTGTAACTGTATGTTGACATTTTAAAAGACACCAGATGCAACTTTGTCCTCAAACGTGGAAGATCTGTTTTATTTGTTGACACTAAACTAATTCACCATTTGGCTCAGTTGAAATAGTACAATACTTTTGATAGGCCTGAGTGCTCATACCATGAAACTGTCTGCACTGGTCATTAACACTTGAACCCTGAAAATAACCCAGAGTATTGTAAATGGTTTGGCTTTGTAGTTGTGTCAGATATGGGCAATGAAGTGAAGAGCCTATCTAACAACATTTCTTCATAATATGTGACGTGCAAAAGACCACACATTGTTTGTAAAGAAAAGGGAAAGATACATGAAGTGGACAGATCACAGATGTAGTGGTTTTCTCGGCAAATTTGTGGCGGACAAAAACCCTGCTTTTACATGTATGTGCTACAATTATATATATATTGACAAATATATACGGAAGAAAAAAACAAATAAACTACAAGTTCATCCCTACAAGCCTGTTTCGTGGTCGCCCACTCATCACTTATCAACCCCTGATGAGTGGGCGACCACGAAACAGGCTTGTAGGGATGAACTTGTAGTTTATTTGTTTTTTCTCTTCCGTATATATTTCGCTCTACTTCTATGTATTCAGCACTGTTTTACGAAAATCAAGTTTCACACTTAATATTGACAAATAGATCGTTTAATTAGTGTTAAGTGTGTTCTTCAAAGATGAAACAGAGAACACCTGACAGTCTGTTGGTACTGTAATCCTTTCAGCTAAGCGCCTATCCCATTGAAATTGGCTCATGACACTTTGTTGCCATTTTTGCAGCTGCTGTGAGTTTTGAAAATCTACCAAGTGTTTCATCAATTGATGGACTGCAGGCCGCTCATGACAAGATCAAAATTGCACCAAAACATCGCCGACCTCCTACAAGGATGCAAACCAAGAGCTCTTCCATGAACATGAAGAATAATCCAGTCAAACCACACAGGCGATCAAAAACAGATCCCAAAGACCTTACTTCTTCCGAAGCTGATGACAATCAAGACCAGGAATCAGGAGGTATAAGGAATTCAGATGTTACCAGTGGAACAGAATTAGAGACACCAGAAGTTATTTATGAACCCAGCAAAGAAAGCATTGTTGCGGATTTGAAAATGAAAGTTAATGACATTCTCAAGAATCTGAAGGAATCATCTGAGCCTACCAGCCAAGACAATGTAGCAGACACGGAAAAACAGGAAACACAACAGACAGAAAAAGACAAAGTAGAAGAGGACTTGGTAACTGTATCTACTACAGATAACGAACGGAAGGAGGCAAGTCAAACAGAAAAAACGGACACACTTTCTGACAAGGAAAACAATGGAATTAATGGCAAACAAAGTCTCCAGGTGGAAAATGAAGCAGAAACTGTCATGGCTGAAGATAAAGTTCTTAAAGAACGTAATGGCAAGAAAGAAGTCAGCAGACCTGTATTGGATATGGGAAGAAGATCAGAGTCTCTGCAGATATTTCACATGAAACACAAGACTGAGGAAACCAGTCCTAAAGATAAGCCCTCGCCATTAGGAAAAGGACACTCATTCAGTTGTGCAGAATCTAAAGAAAAAATCAATGAAACGAAGGTTGCAGAACTGATAGTAGAATATCAACCAGAAAGTGCTGACCAAAAAGAACAATCTCCTGATTTAAAGGCTCAGTCTGAGGAGACCAGTCCTAAGGATAAACCCACACCATTGCGAAAAGGGCGCTCATTCAGTAGTACAGAGTCCAAAGAAAAAGCTAGTAAAACGAAGGTTACGCGACTGATAGAAAAACAACAAGAAGAAATTGCTGAGCAAAAAGAACAATCTCCTGATTTAAAGGCTCAGTCTGAGGAGACCAGTCCTAAAGATAAGCCCGCGCCATTAGGAAAAGGACACTCATTCAGTTGTGCAGAATCTAAAGAAAAAATCAATGAAACGAAGGTTGCAGAACTGATAGTAGAATATCAACCAGAAAGTGCTGACCAAAAAGAACAATCTCCTGATTTAAAGGCTCAGTCTGAGGAGACCAGTCCTAAGGATAAACCCGCACCATTGCGAGAAGGACACTCATTCAGTAGTACAGAGTCTAAAGAAAAAGCTGATAAGATGAAGGTTACGGGACTGATAGAAAAACAACAACAAGAAATTGCTAAGCAAAAAGAACAATCTCCTGATTTAAAGTCTCAGTCTTTGGAGATCAGTCCTAAAAATAAACCCTCACCATTGCGAAAATGGCGCTCATTTAGTAGTACAGAGTCTAAAGAAAAAGCTAATAAAACGAAGGTTACGGGACTGATAGAAAAACAACAAGAAGAAATTGCTGAGCAAAAGGAACAATCTCCTGATTTAAAGGCTCAGTCTGAGGAGACCAGTCCTGAGGATAAACTCGCACCATTGCGAGAAGGACACTCATTCAGTAGTACAGAGTCTGAAGAAAGAGCTAATAAGACGAAGGTTATGGGACTAATAGAAAAACAACAAAACGAAATTGACAAGCAAAAAGAACAATCTCCTGATTTAAAGACTCCAGCTGACAAGGTTGATTATGGAAGTTCAAAGGGAACGGAATCTGGAGACTCTGACCGTAAAGAAGTTGAAACTTCGTCTCCAGCGCCAAATGTGGCTTCAAAGAAAGCTTTCAGCAAGGACGAGGGATTGGGGCAGCCTGCATGGATTCAATTGGCAAACAAAAGAAGCCAGAGGTTATCACAACTGATCGAGGAAGGCGGTCAGGAAGACAAGAAGGTAAGAGTTTCTCAACAAACGTTCACGTTTATCAACATGGTTTGGCAAATAAAAAGCACTTCTAAATTGCCTCAAAGCTCCGGCTTTTTTCGTCAAGTAGTTCAACACAAGTGCTTTAGATATGCCAAGGTTGTTGTTTAGTTTGTCGTTGAAGAATTTATGGTTGAGGTGATTGACATCACTCAGTAGTCATAGTTTGTACATTGTACTTTTGAAAATTACATTGTTGTCTTCAACAGACGGGTTGTGCTGAATCATTTCAAGAACTTTTCTTTTAAAGTGCCTGTGTTGTAAAAAAATATATTTTGCTTATTTTAAAGACCTTTCAAAACGATAAAGAATGGTGTTTTCTATTTTGGAATACCTTCTTTCGTTCCAGAGATGTTCAAGTTCTTGTTTAAAGAATGATGACGTCACGAACATTACAAAGGACTGTATTAAAGGGAAAGTACGGTCTAGAAAAAGTTTCTCGAAATTACTAAAACTTTTCCCCTGGAATTAGAAAATAACTGCCGTTTTGTCCAGTGCCCTGTTAACATGTGACAAGAGCACTTCGAAGTTGCCTCTTTCGTGACTAGGAGAGCGCCATCCTTGATATGACATGTTATGACGTCAACAAACGTGCTTGAACTTACCAAGTTCTTCGTTCCTTCATCACTTTCTCAATGTTGTGTGACCTTTCTTAACCGAGAAATTCAAATGTAACATGAACTATGGTAAACTGTCTTGGGGTTCAATAGGTAGAAGGCCATGTAGGCCATAAGTGCGACAGAAACTGAACTCACTTAGGACTTGTAGATTTTCTAGTCGATTAAACTAGGCGGCAAAAATCAGCCGGATCAAATGTAAACAAGACAAAAACCTTGAAAATGCGACATAGAAATATTCGACAAGCGTTCTTCCTTTTTTTTTTTTTGTTGTCACTTTCTTAATTCTGCGACAGCCGTCTTTGATGCTTCAGCAAACGTATTTATTCGCTTTCACACGGGGAAGCGTTAAATTTAGAATAAGCCAACGAAACTTTTAGATGTTGCTCAACACACTACGCATAGCTGGGCTTTTTGACAGCAACAACTACTGCTGTTGGGGTGTATTCTTTCGAGGGGGATAAAACTAGACTCATGTGTAGACTTGAGAACACAAAAAAAAAAACCCGAAGCCTATACTGGAAAATGCAAATTTAAAGAAAAGTTGGCCGGCGAAAATAAAACGTGGATAGATTCCTCAAACCGGGAAACCATATTACTGTATTGTCTGTTCGGGTGTCATTTTAGCAAGGAGGACTTCAAGCGGGATCTTCAGGTGTATGAATATTGGTCTTGGTGGCATTCGCTTCGTACTGAAATCTCAGTCAACCAGTCCAAAATATCATTATATTGGAGCGAGAAAACTGAATCCAGTCATACACAGACAACTTTCACTGTTATGCACTTTTCCAGGCAGTAAAATAAACTTAACTTGAAATGTAGTTCAATTTTGTTACCTTTATAGAAACTACTGAAACGATTTCTTCTTACCATTCGATGGAAATTTATAAATCGATCGTAGAAATCCACGGTAGACAGATTAAACTTGATTTCCAGGCGTTTATTTCACAGCAATGAGCACTTGATACCACCGCAAGCTCTCTTTCGCTTTGTAAAACTCCTGCATATAACTTACACATAAAACCCTGATTAACGACCACGAGGTAAATCTGTTCTGATGGTGGAGCCAATATCAATACAATTTGCCTTCCGGATTAAGATTCAAGTCTACAAAGTATCGATCTCCTCGCCTGTTTTCCTTGTTTACATCAAGTACATCTAGTCATACGGAGAAATCCTTGACCATTGCTACGTCATAACCTCGTTTGCATACACAAAAAGAAAGATATCGGATTTCAGTTTTAAATTGCCTATTTTTGAAGCGTTATTGTCGGCTATTTAAACACATTAAGCCCAAGTGAGTGGTCAATTATGACAATACAGATAAAGAACTTTAGATTCAGAGGAATTTTTTCTAGGCCGTACTTTCCCTTTAAATCCCAAAATTGGGAATATCTCCGAAAATACTGGAGTAATGTTATTCAAAATTGGCACCAGTTATTTTCATCAAATCAGGCACAAAGTGACACCATTAAGGTGTTGCCATGTTAACACTCTTGTTTCGATTCCCTCTCTGCAATGAACCAAATATCTTGGATTTTGAACAGATAAGTACAGGTAGATGGTCAGACTTGAAACACATGTGCTGCCCATGATACTTTAAATTTTTGTATCAGCTTACCGAGAGTGAACACGTCTTATTACGACAATAAACGACAAAATCAATCCTGCGTCAAATAGACGCAGCAGCAAAAAAATGGTTGCCAAGGCTACAGCATCGAGGGTATCAATTTGTGCCTTACTTCATGTAGATTACTGCTGCCAGGTTTGAACAACACCCATCCAATATTTTCGGAGATATTCTTAATTTTTTATGGTTCAATGGTTTGTATTCTAAATACACAATCTAACAAACCTTTCCAATGTGAAAACATCATTTCAACAAATCGTCGTTCTTCAGCTCAGGTTAAGTTATACATACAGTCATTTATATATTACAGTCATTTGTAATCTCTTAACAAAAACGTGAAAAAGACGCTATTCCAAAGTAGAAAACACCATTTTTCATCATTTTGAATGGTCTTTAAAATAAGCAAAAGATATTTTTTACTTCATAGGCACTTTAAAGGGAACCTCCACAGGAAATAATCACAGGAAATAACCTTCACAGTCAAATCAGTGTAATTTGTTTTAAAAAAAGCGTTTGTATCCGAAATAATAGAATTTTAGAATCGCCTATTTTTGTTTTCAAATTTTGTCAGGCGCTGCTATCTTGAATCATTGTGCCGTGTTACGGTTGCCCTCTTGTTTTTAGAGAAAAGCTCTTTGTGTCAGAATAATAGGGCAACCGTAACACGCCACAATTATTCAAGATGGCGGCGCTTGCGAAATTTGAAAGTGAAAAAAAGCGATTTTAAATTATAACTTTTTTTCTATAAACACTTTTTAAAAACATTTCGAGCAAATTTATTTGGAAAAATTATTTCATCGGTTTAAAGGTTCATTTCAAGTTGTTCACGTGCGGTTTGGTTGACACTGGTGTCTCAGCCATCCGCTTTTAAATGTGTGAATATTATGAGCAAACACGAGTAATGAGAGATGTGTTCCACTGACAGATCAACAAGGGAACGAGGACGCACGTGAAAACGTCCAAATATTTTGCAACTTTAAAATGAAAATGGGGTTGTGATTAATTTTTCTATCTTGACGCATTGCAATGATTGAACACTGTCACTTATGAAGGTTTGTCTGCGAAAGAAAAACTTCTCGGCCACTGCAAAGGTTTGTCTGTAATACTGGGCTCGTGTTGAGACTTCTTTGATGAATTGCTTTTGTATTTGTTCATATTAGGCCTTGATAAATATGGCATCTGGTGTATCATCATCAACTGTCCCTCCCCAGCACAAAATTGCTGAAAAGAAGAATGGTGACAAAGATGTCAAACCAAGCCCTGATGTTAAAGAAAAACCAAAAGTACCTTGTAAACCAGGGGGTCTTGCACAAATGGTGACGTCAGCAAAGCCTCGTCCCTTACGCAAACCAGTTAACAGCACTGCAGAAGAGAGAAAATTACCGGGTAATGCTAAGCCATTCATTCACAATAAACCAACGGTAAACAATCAGCTGGACAAGTGTGCAGTCTGTGGTACAAGAGTTTACCAAATGGAGAAATGTAACTTTGACAGCAGTGTGCTTCACAAACAGTGTATCAAGTGCGCTGTATGTAAACGACTTTTAACAGTTGGTAATTTTGTTATGGCTGAGAGAAAAGTGTACTGTAAGCCGCACGCTAAGACCGTAACTGTCACTACATAATAAAAAACGAAGCAGTAGAAGAGGTAGTCTGCGTAACAGTTGGCACGGCAAGTCGATTTGAATGTTCAACGAAGCTGCTTCGAGGAAAAAATGAAACCAGGAGGGAGAGAGGGAGCGGGAGAAACTGCACTCTTTTTTCACCTTGGTCCACCACGTTGGAACTTCTAATCCGTAAACAAGGTCAAACTAGAGATTAATTCCTAGGATAGTTAACAACAGTTCACTGAAGTGGAAGTGGCTAGTGGTGGATAATCGCGGCTCGGTAAATATTCTGCCACTATTCACCGAGATTGAAAAGAATAATTGTTTTAGTATATACTCATGAAGTGATCTCAACTGAATCAACAACACTTACAGAAAAAAAACATGTAAAGTCCATTTAATTGACATCTCAATTCATCCGTGGAAAACGTGCAAGCGGCACAAAGCATGCGCTAAAGTTTTTATAGAAGCGTCAAACATGGCGAATTAAAAAAATGTTTATTCACTCCGTAGGGAGTGAATAATGCTCAATTACTCCGAGATAGCGAACCAATCAGATTGCTTGAAACACCAAGATCACTGAGTGGGTATATACCAACAAAGGATACTCGGAGTGTCCAATCAGAGCGCGCCTTCAGCGCTATACACTGTTTTAGTTTTATATGCTGGTTTATCGCGGTCATCGATGTGTCGCTTGCCAGCTTCTTAATCAAGTTTTAATTATTCATAAAGTACTTTGTTGCAAATTATTTTTTTAGTTTTCTAAATATTATTTTTGTGGGTTTTAATATTCATCTTTTTCTTGAGTTAAGTTCCAAACGTATCTAGATAGTTTTATGTTCGCCATTTTGTATGAAATGATTTTTAGATATTTATCGTTTTAAAGTAACGTCAATCGATTCTCGTTTGAATTCCAGCGTTTGTCAAGTGTTTGGTAAAATGAAAGAGGTGCTTCTATTAAAATTGAACCTTTAAAGCTATTAGCAAGACTCCTTACTTGTGTACGGATTACGTTCTTGGGTGATCTAGTTTTTCCCACCGTCAGTGGTCCTGTTTTTCAAACTTGTCCTCTCAAAATGCGGACAATATTGAGCCTTCAGGTGGTTGAATCAGGATCTGAAACTAATAATAACAAAGAGGTCGAGTATAAGATACGTAAGAAAAATGAAAGAAAGGAACAGTGGAGCTGGAAAAGGTTATGCACGGACAATTTGTACGACAGACGGAAGAAATATTAGGGAATGAATCCTGGTTTTAGTTAAAGAAAGGAAGTGTAAAAAGGGAGACTGAGAGTCTTCTATTATGGCAGCACAAGAACAGGCGCTTGCAGCGAATCTGATGAAAGCTAGAATATATCAAACTCAAGAGGACAGTAAATGTCGAATGTGTAGAAAGGTGGATGAAAGCATAAATCATATTGTGAGTGAATGCCCTAAATTAGCACAAAAGGAATATAAAAGGAGACATGACTGGGCGGGTAAGAAGATCCATTGGGAAGTTTATAAAGAGGAAGGTTTCATTGTCAATGAAAAGTGGTATGAACATGTACCTGAGCCAGTACTAGAGAATGAGAGATGTAAAATATTATGGGATTTTACGATACAGACTGATCACGTAATAGAGGCAAGAGGACCGGACATGATTGTTGTTGAAAAGAGAAATAAATGTTGCAAAATAATAGATTTTGCAATACCATATGATAGCCGTATTGAGGAGAAAGAAGTCTAGAAGGAAACTGAAAACAATGGTAATTCCTATTGTAATCAGAACTGTTGGAACAGTTCCAAAGGATTTAAAGAGGAGACTAGAGAATATCGGTATAGAGACCAAGATAGACGAGCTTCAGAAAAGTGCTATTCTGAACACGGCAAGTTTGAGGAGACTTGTTGTCACCAAGCTTCCTGAAGTTCCATTGGAAATCCAATGTGCGAAAGCAAGATGATGATGATGATGATGATGATGATGATAATAATAATAATGCGAGGTTGGTATACAAGGAGGAGAAGAGGATTGTTTTGTTAGAGATTAGTTGCCCATGGATTTTAAATAGGGATTTGAAGGACTAGGAGAAAGCACTGAAATATGCTCCCCTGCGGTACGAGCTTAGCAAGCAGTTGCCAGGGTACAGTGTACAGCAACACATTGTGCATTGTGGTTGACGCCTTAGGAGAATGCTCCGCAAGTGTGAGATCTAGTATCAAGCAGCTCTTTGGATTTGAGGAGACTCTGTCCTGAGGCGAGTCCAAAAGGCAGTGGTATCAGGAACCCTTAATATCGCAAGGAACTTTAAAATTGCAACAAGATAGAACACCCGAGAGATATGGATAATAGTTTAATAGATTTCGCTAGAATACGACTTTTTATGTAATGGTTTTAGGTCGATAGATTTTGCTAGAATACGACTGTTTTTATAATAGTTTTTTTTATGTTTTTAGTTTAGTTTATTCCTAATAAGAATTAATATTTCAGTAGAGACTGGTTCATAGGTTACGCTTTGACGCCCTATGTATTAGTATTTTAAATCACCATTCAGAAGTGTAAAAAAACCCTCGATCCTTTGGTCACCAAGAATGGTAGAAAGCAAGTTAACAACATGAACTTCGCTTTTTTGATAGTTAAGCTGACGTATATACCGTTGCCATGGCAACATTCATAAATATAAACAGGCCTTTAAAATCGGTTTTGTTTATTTGCAGAAAATCTGGTCGTTAGATTTACTTCATAATTTGCATGCAACAAGCCTGTAACGATGCTCACAAGTTAACACTATTTTAATAATAATTTGACAGAGAGATCTTTAATCATCCCTTGTTGAAGGGAATCTGGAATCTCCTCTGTTAAAGTTCAATTTTTTTTTCAATAAACCAGTTACTTCTTTCCTAAAGTCTTTTCGGGCAAAATTTCGTTAAATTCTAACGAGTGATTCTCGAGAAATAGGCGTATTTCCGAGAAAGCTATTCCGCATTCAATCGCAATTTTTTAACTTACTACGCATGCGCTGCATTTCACTGGGTTCTTTCGAAAACAAAGAAAAAATTTACGAATTGCGGAGTTCTTTGCATCATTTCCTTTTCTGACATACATTTCTCATAAAAGACTAAAACCATCAAAACACTTTGTTCAATTATGAGGAAAAACAATACAGATAGCGGAAGCATTGAGCAAATAAAATGTTTGCTGTATTGAAGCCATGTTTATTTTTTTTGCAATCCTTGTTCGGCCACCTTAATAGTAGATGAGAGCTGGGCACTTCTTTCTAGTTTCTATCGCACTGTGAAACAGAAATGCGTGGTTATTTACTTGTCAACCTTACTTATATCCTTGACGTGTATCTGAATGACAGTGCATTCGATGGGCAATGGCAATTTGCTATCGCTTGAATCCAAGACTATCTGTATATATCGTTCTTCCTCTTTCTGTTTGCAGTAAACAGTATATGATGGAATGAAAGTGTCTCTCAGAAAATTGACTTAGCCGAGTAGTCTCGCATAGCTGTTTGTTTGGCGCTGCTCGTCAACAATACTAAGGAATTTGAGAAAAGACGACGGCCACGCAATCGCCAACCCCAAAAACACATCTTTGGTTTTAAATTGGAGAAATGATCGGGCACCACATGCGGCGGCAGACATTTTACTTGCACATCACATTTAATTTTTTTTTTTACATCCTGCAAAATAACGGCGTCTTGACTTTAAGACCGTTTTTGTCAATGCAGCTTTGGGATACTTCGGCCATATGCATGTTGTACAAACTGGAATAATTCGAAATAACTTATCTTTTGAGGTGAGTGCGAGCTCAGTTCCCGAAACAGCCGCTGGTCAGCAAATAAGGTGGGGTTTAACCGAGTTTGCATAGTTAAACCCGGGGGCACTGTCATGCTAAATTTACTGTATTTAGGTCAAAACTGGGTAAAAATCTAAATTTGTACTTAAGCTCACACGTACAACATTCCTGACAACCCACTGACAAGATATCAAATATATTTATTTCACGAACAGCTATTTGTATTTAATTTTTGGCGACTTCCAGTGTACACCATCTCCAAACGTTTTTCAACGGTTTCAATCCATTTCCATCCTCTCCATCCGTGGATGCAAATAAGAAAGAATAGCTTCAGTGCACGTCAGTTGTTGTTGGCAACAAAACTATACCTTTTTTTTTTTTTTGGTCTTGAAAGATGCAAACACGTATTTTAGTGTTTTGAAGTTTGACTGAAGTAGCGTGGCACTGCCCCTTTAAGGCAAATGAGAAACACTCAAATTTCTTAACCATGAAAATCCGTCGGCGCACGTCGTCGTCGCTTTTTCGCATTCGTTGGTGTATTTTTTTCTTAGCTACAGTAGTCACAGCAAGTTTTAAACCGGCCAAAAAGGGTACCTTTTTCGTTATAGTTAGGAGCTCTCGCTAGGCTGGAAATCTCGTTCGTGGTCATGAGCCGTAAGCCCCTGTGTCCCAGTAAATAGACAAATGTGAAAGCACGATCCGCCAATTTTATAAAGAGAAAACCACCTTGAAGATACGAAGTCCCTTTCGGTAAGGCGTCTCACAAGACAAAGATGAAGTAGCCATTTACAGCTTTATCAGGAAAGAAAATGTTAACGAGAAAAATATTGGTAAAGGGAATAAATGCAAGCTGAACTTATATATATTTTTAAAAAAGGAAACATTGTAATTTGGGTGGGATTGCTTGGGAATTTAACCGATAGCTATAGGCTTTCACAGAAAACGGCAATTTCTAGTGGAAACGAAAGATTCCTGTTCTTAAGTTTAAAGTTCAATTTCGCTAAATAAAATCCTAAATTATTAAAAAGCGGTGGCGCAGCAGTGTTCCGAAAAAGGTTGGGAACAGGGATAGCGCAATGGTGATAATCATTCGCTTCCCACCAATGTGGCCTGAGTTCGATTCCCGGACTGGCGTCATATGTGTGTTGAGTTCGTTGGTTTTCTACTCTGCTCTGAGAGGTTTTCCTCCGGGTCTGACTCCGGTTTTCCCCTCTCCTCAAAAACCACCCTATGATTTAAGATGAATTAACTTGATTTGATTTCTCTCGCTTGCTTAGATGTACACGCGAGAGGGTTCTGAACGTCAAAGATCTGCATATTTTGATATTAGGGTTTGCCACCCCCATGCAGATTCCAACAAAGATACGATTCACATAAGACTTCACCCTAACAACATCAACAGGGATAGTGGAATAGAAATAATTCCGGAAGCATGATGTCCACGATCAAGAAACACAACAACAGCAGAACCGTACGACAGCGGACCGCCGAAGGAACAACACACCGAAACAGCGAGGATCGAAATGCACCAATCATAGCTGCTGAAAACCAAGCAATCACAGCGGAGCATCCTGCTTAAAATGTGACGTGTAACCTGTCGACCTCATCGCCTGATGAAGACTAGCAGTATGCAGTCGAAACGTCGCGATCTACATCACAAATGACCACATCGTGAGACAAACGAGAATACTTTACTATTATTGTACGAAGATTTTGCACAAACTGTTTAACGGTCACTTAAATCCGTTTTTGTTTGATTGTAGTTCCACGCGGGCGCACACTCGAATGACAGGGTGACGAATGCGTAAATGCGTTTGTGTGCATGTTCTCTGCAATAAGATTGAAATTTATTTCTTTAAATTTAATAAAAAATTATAGGTGAAAAAAAATTGCAGGCATATTTTACCGTAAAACTGGCTCACGATTTTGTTCAATTTTAAATATTTTAGAGATTATTTCTAACACTATGAGGTAACGCTGTATTGGAAGATTTCACCGTCCCGTTTTTTTCAAAAAGACAATTTAAGCTAATTTGAAGGCTCAAAGAAATGCCTCATATCGTTGTCATGGTAACTGTATTTTGAAGAAAAAATTATGTGAGAAACTTTGTCTTGATATGATTAGCCTGACTATATCTAAGAGCGGAACATATTTCGAACCCTCTTAAGCAAGGACGACGACGGCTTCGAGAACGTTATATATCTAAAAATGTTATTTCCCGTTATTATAATAAGTCGTTCGGCATAGAAAGTGTGTATCAACATTCCAGAAACAAATTTGGTATGAATGGTGTCGATGTCTGGAGAGAAAGTTGAAAAATTATCGTCAGATGCTCGCGTCCTCCAAATAACACCTCAAATGTGATCATTTCACGTCGTTAGGGAGTTTAATTTAAGAAACCACGACGGCTACAGCGACGAAAACGTCACTTCAAAATATAAGTTTCAGCTATTCTAAGTATTTCATGATTATTCCGTGGATCTTGCATGTTTATATTACTAAATAGGGGCGAGGTGCCCAAAAACTGGATTGGTACGGATGGATTTTAGGTAAAGAATAAGCGGACTGAAAGATTCTCTGTTACAGTAGTTTTTCCACGTTGTCGTCAAAACCTTAAGTTTGGTCACTTCACGTAATAATTTTGACGAGTACGCGAGAGAAATGTTAAAAAATGCGTGCCGCACGTGCAGCACGATCATTTTGGTTCTTTCAACCAATAACATTACTGCGTTTTGGCGTTGTCGTGCCGTAGCCGTCGTCGTTTCTTAGGCCCAGGACAAACGTCGAACTTTACATGAAGACGAACTTAATAGAACCAATTAAGTTCCTGAAAAAATCGACGTTTGACTCAATTATGTTCGACGAACTGTATTTGGATCGACCCACAAGTTCTATCTGTCCGCCTCAGACAGATAGAACGTGTAAAGATCGAGTCTGGAACAAACGCCGGACTTTTCATGAGTTGAACTTAATTCATAAATTATAAATTTGTATGATAATGTATATCTGGCCTCGATATCAAAATATTTATAACAGAGCACGGGTTAACAGTGTTTTTTCTTTTTGGGCAACCTATTATAAACACCGCAAGTTAGCGAACTCAACGCCGGTAAATGACGGCGAAGATCTGTAGTGGGTGTTTTCGTAAACACGAAATGCGTGCCTCTTTATTTGCAAAAATCCAACGAACAGTTGAATTGTTTTCGTGAAAGGAATGACGGGGTTGTCACTGAGGAATGAACATTCCGCCGAATTTGTTAGAAAATCAGCATTTTCCGCAATATGGACCGTCGTTTTCTAGAACTGCAAAGCATGTAAACACTTCTTTCGTGTATTCATTTGTGACATTTTGCTGGAATCCCGCTGACTGAGATAATAGCTTTTGCATTTGGTTCGACGTTAAGTTCGACGTTTGACCCAACTTTTTTTTTAGGTCGACCCAAATTAATTTGGATCGACCCAAACTATCATTTAGTTCGTCTCATGTGAAGTTCGACGTTTGGCTCGGGCCTTAAACTCCCTCTTGTCAGGACGAGAACAGAACGGGAAAAAATGCATCAAAATGGGAAACGCACGTGCGGGGCGTGCAAAACTATTATTATTATTTTTAAATCTATTGTTTTGTGTCGTTCTCGTTCCTTGAATTGCTTAAGGCTCCCTAATTTTCAGGGGTACCCAACGTCAATTTTCGGAAAATATCTGTTCGAAACACAATTTTAGATCTAGAATTTTCGGTACATTTGTTGTAAAATGTCTTGCTTGCCTGCTCTCCTAGGATTTTCGAGCATCTACAAAATAGTATAATTGCACATCTTTAACGGATTTTACCCTAAAAAGGTTACCTAGAATTTTCGGGAGCCTTTTTTCTGGCTGAAATTTTTGAAAAGGTAAGTTTTGATTCCTATAATTTTCGGATCAATAGATTTTCAGCTACGAAATCCGAACAGATGAAAAATTTTTAGTGGATAAAAATATGCCTATATCTGCCGTTTAAATACCAAAATACGTTTAACAAGGCTATGTTTAAGTGGTTTTGAACTTTGTTCTCGTTGGGTGCCCCTGAATTTTGCCTTTCGCGCCAGCTACACAGGCTAGGACATTGTTTCTGATGAAAACAAGGCACAAATGATTGCTTTATTTATTCCAGCTGTGACGTTTGCTCAGTGAAGTAACTGAATTTGTTACACACTGACAGAGGACATAGGGTTATTTTGTATCTCCACAATAACACAACCATCCTAATCGTAAAGTTTGTTGAACAATGACTCTTTACTGTCTATTGTGTGGGCCAACAATGAGCCGTCAACCATGACGTACGTTCTAGGAGGCCGGCCCTGTTATTTCAGGCATAATACTTCGTACTGCGACGGGCAGTTAACTTTTGCCACATTCCGAACAACGCTGCAATCCGTTTTCGTTGCATGAGGTACACCGCAGAACGCTTATTTGTCTGGAAATTCTTGTTCTTCGTGATCTCTTGCTTCCATGACATTGGATGCAATTTATGTACCGAAACCCACCACAGCTTTGACAAACAGCACTATTTCGCCGCTGAGAAGAAAATGAAAGGAAAATGATCAGATTAAAATGCAAATTACTTGGAGTTTTGTGCATCTGAAGCCGACCAGTCTTCAAAATCCTTAATCCTTTTACGTTGCGCTCATTGACTCCAAGGCAAAAGTGTCTAATTTATTTTAATGACATAGGAAAGGAGTAAAATCAAACAAACGGCGTTTAGTAAAGCTATAGCAAGGTGTTTATCCATGAAAATGCTACCAGTTCTATTTTTCGCGTTTACTGGTTTATCGTATGTTGACTTCCTTTCGTGTAAAATATCCTTGAAAAAAGCGGCTGCACTGGGGGCTATGTCTGCTGTGTGTGCCGCATCGTCCTTAACTTGGCATCTACACGGTTCATCACGTTCAGTTTTAGACTATCTAATATATTCAATTATGCAGGTTTGCAATGGTTGATTTTATATACAGCTTACCTCAAAGTCTTGCAGTAAAATCTTGAGTTCCCCAGATTCATTGAGATGTTCGAGTTCTTTAACGCCCTGAAATTGAAGCGACAATGAAATAACCGCGAATGTGAAGTGCAGTCCGATATTTTTTGTAGGCATGTCATGTCTTTCGAAGATGAGCAGAAAATATCTTAATAGTCAGTATTTTAATAAGGGCGATATCTAGGAATTGAGAAGAAAATGCTTCGTGACGAGCTTGGGAAAAATTCCCTAGAAAAAATCTTCAGGGACAAGTTAACACTTACACGCTGGAACCGGCTTTAAATATTTTAATTCAGTTAATGATTTACAGGTTGTTCAAAATAAGGGTTGAGCAAACTCTTGTTGTAATTGTTCCCAATTTCAGTTATTTGTATTATTGGTAAAGAAAATTAATATGTCTGCGGATGCAGCTGTCGAGGAAGTCGAATTTTTTTGTCTTATTACCGAACGTTTAATTAAGATGTGTATTTTTTTAGGAGTTGACGTAAACTCTACGTTGAAATAAGCAGCATTACAGGAGAGAAGGCATGACTGAACCACTTCAGGGAGATCGCTGAAGGCCCAAGATTATTGGGAATAACAATGTGCACGATGGCTGAATCACCGACGAGCATGAGGCGAAATACAGAAGATCTGAAATTATGCAAATTTGTTTGGAAACGGTGTACACTCATAAATAATGCAAGCATGAAGTTTCTACTTAATATTTTAAGATCAACTTGGTACTTAATCCACTGAAAAGATCGGCAAGTCCTTTCTTCTCCGTTGGTTCTTTTTTTCTGACGACTGACGGTTCCACACAATGACGCGTGCCTCTGTATTGCTTGGCAGTCTTGGTCGTTAGTATTCAAATATTCGTACATTATTGTCCTCAATAACTCCTGCGCCTAGTCCAACCGATTAAGATCTTGAAAGTGTCAGTTAAACAATTTTAATTACTGAGTTCTGGTGAGTAGCTATTCGAGGATTAACAGATCTTGAGCAAGTTTAAGGTCATGAATAACTTTTAAGATTCAAACATTTGAAAAACAAAAAATGGCTTAACTTGGCCAAAATTCCCACGACATTGAACTAATTGTTTTGTTTGTGATGCATGCGGAATTCGTTATGATTCAGCCCTTGACACACAACCGTCAAAAGTCAGGAGTCGTAGAATTGTACTTGAGAAAATGTCAATTAAAGTTAAAACAAACTAAATACTTTACAAACTTACCCCTAAAGAGTTTCCGTTCACGAATACGTGTGGCACTGTGGCATTTTGAATGCCTAAGCGTTTGTCAAGTTGACATTGATAGTCCTTGTGCATAAATATATCTCGTTCGTCCACTTTAAGTCCCAGATTATCGAATAATTTCCTTATAAAAGCACATTCTTCTATTTTGGGCCGAATTCCTCCCATGGATGTTGTGTAAACGACTATTTTTCCTCCCTCGTCTTCCTGCGAAGAAAGCATTTTACCAACAATAACGTGAAAAAAATCGCGGCAAATCGCCGGCTGACACTCCGCGCTTATCGCACAGGTCTAGTTCGCGGAGATAAATATTTAACAACAAGTGAAGCTGATAGTTATATCTGAAATGACCTATTCACTGCACAACTTCTCACCTCTAAAGTTTCTCCAACAAGACTAAGTCTTAAAAACTCCTTCCGTTGTGTGATGATGTTTTTGAATCCTCGAACAGTACCAGTTGGTCCAAGGATTTCTGATCGGCGAGACGAGCCATTAACAGAAGGCTGATTATTATTTTGTGAAGCCTGAGTTTGCGGCCGTTGTTGTGATAAAGCAGCCGATTCTCCGTTCATGTGGTAAGAGGTTAGATTAACTGCATTTGCTGCAGAGTCACGTTTGTTTGAATACTTCACGAAACGAAACATCATATCTAATTAAAGCAACATGCCAAAAAATTCTTCAACGAGTTTCCCATTCCGTTGCAATTTTGGGAAGTGTCCAACAGCTATACTGAATAGTTATCAACTGGAGCTTTTGTACTCAGGTATGAGAATTGTCCGCTCTTCTGTTGGCTGTAGTAGTGACGGATTGATTTGTTCCGGAGCTAAAGTGACACCATCGCTTTGTATTCAATGTGATTGGCTGATACACTTGAGCAAAAGAATATGTCGAAATATGCATATACACACGACATAAGTAGCGAACAAACACTTAACTGCGCTTTGTTTTCAATGCGTGCAAACATTAAGAAAGCAGGGAAGAGAAGTCCTCAAAAATGCAACTTTCATAGTATTTCCTGTGCGTAGTTGCATAAAATGTGCTGTAGTTATTTTGCCAGCAACATTAAAATCCTTTATTTGGACATTTCATCAAATCAAGAATAACAAATATGTATTCCGATAATATTGCAATTATTGGAAAGGAGTTATGACATTTTTTGACCGCTTCCCTGGTAGAAGTGGTCTCTTTTCTTTTTGCATTCGCTGGGCTGACGAGTACGGAAAAAGGAGGGAAGAGACATATTCGTTCCGAGAGCTGCGATCCTCTTGGCCTGCGCCAAGGATCGAGAGCTCTTGTTTGTTTGTTTGTTTTATCTTTATTTAAAGAGGGAGACTTAATAACCTGTTACAGTTTTCTAACTTACGGCTCTGGCAAGTTCTGGCTGGTTCCAATGGGAAAAACCCTCAGCAAACCATTGTTTCAACGAAAACCGCTTGTAAGCAGCCTGGTTCTGGCCATTGCCGTCTAAGGTCTTCCGTTCCAATAGACCTTATTCCAAAATGGCCGTCATTTATATATTCTTTTGTTTTTATTCAAATTAGCCCTTGATGCCTCCTTCTTGAGCTGAAAATTCAAAAGAATATTTTGCCTTGAACGAGGCATCAAGGTCTAATTCCAATAAAAACAAAAGAATATCTAAATGGCGGCCATTTTGGAATAAGGTGTATGAGGTTCCAATTCAACGGTGCACGATCATCCGGACTTCCGGTCATTCTGCGCAGGCTCGTTTCTTTTTCAAAATGGTGGACCAAGCCAAACTGATCTCTTCCACGAGGCGTTGAATCATGAAATGGAAATTCTAGATTTAAGCGACATCACATTGAAAGAAAAGAAGTACAATGGTTTGAAGCTATCTGTGCTTGTCATTTCGCTGTAAAATGCCTCAACTACACGATCAAATTTTTAAGATGAGAGAGTGAGGACTGAATGTCTGGCTTTAAAAGGAGGTCGGTTGACAGGAGATGATGACAGGGATCAAGTTGCACTGAATTAAATGTTGTTAACCCTTTAAGCCCCGAGGGGTTCCCCACTGACGAGTAAAATCGTCTGGCGTTAGACAGAGTAAAATCTATAAGTGCCATTTGGCACTATCGGGGCTGAAAGGGTTAAATACATCCGAGTGATAATACTTGTTCTAAGCCCTATGAGGGGGGGCATTGGGGTCTATTAAAAACCGAAAAACCGCACAAAACTTCGCCCAAAACCGAAAAACCCAATTAAATTTCGATTAAAGCCGAAAACCGAAAGTTTACAGACCCGGATTTCCAAAACCTTAATCGATCTGATACATTAGTGGCATCTGGAGGATACGGACTAAATTGTGTAAATTTACTGCATGTGGATGATATTTGTGAATCAGGCATATCTTCAAGTCTCTGTTAAAATTAGGGATTTCGCAATCACAAAAAGGTATCCTATAGCTCTGAAAACTACAATCGAAAATCAAGAATCAGTTTGAGAATTTAGACGTGAATTCAGAGATTCGATTGAAATCTTGCAGCATTCAGTCGACTTGACTGTAAAATGGTTTAACATTAAATTGCACAGTTTGTTACCTTTTTGGTGGTCATCGGGAACTTAGCGTGACATTTACTGTGGTGAAAAAATAATCCTTGACTTGACGTCTTTTTGAGAACTCCCGCGGCACGCGCTCTCGCTTGAGGAAACCAGAAACCAGAAACCGAACAGGCAAATTGGATACTAGGGCCGAAAACCGAAAACCAAATGCTAAAAGAAGGGAAAACCCGAAACCGTAAGAGACAAAAAAAAAACTGAAAAAGCGACGTTTTTCGGTACAAAAACCGACAAACCGGCCAAAAAAATGACCAAAACCGAAAATACTAAGGTCCCCCCCCCCCCCTCCTCTATTGATATATTATATTATATTACCTAAGTAAACAACCTTGAAATTAGCACCTATTACTAAAAATAAATGATCACATATACTGTACTGTTAATAAATTATTTTCACATGTTTTGCAGCTAAAAGCCTGCCTAATGGTACCAATCTTGTCTGATGCCTACGAATTATGTTTTTACAAGAGATTATGAATAATCTCTTGGTTTTTATCAACTTGTAATAATAATAATGATAACAACAACTTTACTTAAAGCGGTTTTCAATGGAGTATCGAAAGTAAGTAGCGAATTGCAGTGATTGGTTCAAAGTTCTCGTGCGACTTTTTCAACCAATGCAGAAATGAAACCCAAACCAATTGTGGCTCGCGCGCGCACATTTTCCTGCGCTTTGTGTGGACAACGTGTAATTACTTCGAGTTTTGATTGGTTTACTGGATTGTCTCCGTTCTTTTTGATAGGTAATTACTTTGGTTTGGTTTACGACACTTGATTAAAACTTGATATAAGTGCCGATGGATTTAGCGCTAGAGCACTAACTGGGGAAACTAATGAAATTAACTCAAATCAAATCAAATCAAATATGTTTTTCGCGGAGGGGGGAAACCGGAGCACCCGGAGAAAAACCTTTCGGAGCAGAGAAGAGAACCAACAAACTCAACCCACATATGACCCAGAGGTTGGGAATTGAATCCAGACCACATTGGTGGGAGATGAGTGCTCTCCCCACTGCGCCACCCCTGCTCCCTGACTGACTGGATCAAATCTGTATATTTGAACCCAGTAGTCAATTTACTCTGTAACTGTTGTACTTCAAAGTTAAATGTTCAAATGATTCCAACCTAAATAATTATTGTTTGATTCCCATTAATTTCCTTTGTTTTTTTTAAACCTATTGATTATAAATAATGATGTTGGGGGACAACTCTTGATCAAAATTTAGCTACATGCAGGATAAAGTGATTTAAGTTGCCTGAATTTCACTTAAATATTAATGTGTTTATATATATATTAGAAAATATATATCATTGAACACGTTGTTCTTAGATCTTGGCACTAGCAAATTAAGGAACGATATCACTCTTTTTGCACGGCTTCTTGCACT
>NC_090891.1:15520716-15525716 GCF_036669925.1 Montipora capricornis | reverse complement strand
CAAGTCTAAGTTAGTTCACCAGTCTACACATCACCACCATTGTCAGGTATTTTGAACTGCAATGGCTAATTTTATGGCATGCTTTCTCTATTTATCATTTATATATATATTTTTGAGTAATTTACAGCTGATCTTGTAACCCTTTTACTCCCAGTGGCCACTTACAGATTTTACTCTGTCTAATGCCTGACTATTTTTCCTCGTCCCCATAAAGGAAACTTTCATTTTCTCATTTTGCAGGATCCTCTAAGTTATCCTGTAAACCCTTTATTGTGGATGGTACTCAAGTGGGTTACATTTCTCAACATGTGTCCACTTTCCTCAGTTCTTATGGCAATGTATTTTTTACGGTGAAAAAAGATAATGGTGAAATTCTTCACATGACGTTAAATCCAGAAATCAAGACATTTGCAGAAAGAACAGAGATTATTGCAGAAGTTATGGTGGATCTCAGACAGAAGGATGTGTTTGGTACTCTGAGGGGATGGAGAGATGAGGTAGTTATATTAAATTATTGTACACCTGTAATAAAGAAACTTAGGATTTACCAGACCTCAATCCATTGACTCCTGGGAGTGGGACTGAATAGATTTTACTCTGTCTAATAATGCTCGTAGATTTTTCTCGTCAATGGGGGTTGTCCAGGGCGGTTCGGGTGTCATTGCATTAACATGCTGCAGTCTGTGGCAAAATTCCTTGTAACAGTACACAAATATACAGATCAGAAGCTTTCATGGCTTACCCTCCCATTGATCACAATGTTGTTTGCACACGAGTTTCTGATTCCACTTGGCAAAACATTGTTGGTGTAGTTTAATATATAATATTTAAAAGAATAGGTTAAAAACATTAGGGCTAACATCTCTTTAAAGGTCTTCCTATTCCTATCCCTGAATGTGCTTTTTCTCTTGGATATATGTTGCAGTTAATTTTTGTTTTCAGTTAATTTTTATTTTCAACTAGTTTTTGTCAACAAACTTTGGCACCAAAACTGGGTTGCCAGCGAGCAGCTATTCAAAAGTCAGCTGTTGTGCTTTGGCTGTTATTCAGTCTAGTATTTTCCTAAGAAGACGTCAAAACTGTATTGATAATGTATTTATTTGTGTTAACTTTGCGAAAAAAGACTTTGATGGTGTCCAGTCGACAGGGTAGATTGATAACAACGTCGTTTATGCACAGAAATGCACTGTTTCTGGCAAAGAATTGACCAGGTAGCACAGTTTTGACTGCCACTTGCACTGTGTGCGTGGGTTCCATATGCATAACAGTTGCGAAGGAAGCATGAAAGAAATCCAGGCTTGATGTTTACGTGCGGTTTATGTCTCAAATACTGTTTTGGGAGACATCAAATGCAATATATACCATTTAATTCTCTTCCCAGGCATCAATGTTAACTTATTCTGGAGAATTGGACCTGGAAGTGAGGGGAGGTTTGAAATTTAAACACCTCCATCTGTAACAAAATATCAAACTGTAAGATGAGTGTGGACCATTTTTCTCTGGGCATTTTGCCAAAAGATGCTAGATTCCTTTGTTGCGTGTGACATACTGATATCTGTTGGGGTAAAATTTCTGTAGTGAACAGGGGTGCAGGGATGGCGCAGTGGTGAGAGCACTCGCCTCCCACCAATGTGGCCCAGGTTTGATTCCCAGGTGTCAGTTTGTTGGTTCTCCACTCTGTATCGAGAGGTTTTCTCCGGGTACTCTGGTTTCCCCTCTCATCAAAAACCAACATTTGACTTGATTTGCCTCATTTGTTTATTTCAGTTTACAGTGTCCCCAATTACTGCTCCAGCGCTAGAATGACTATAGACTCTTAAATAAAGTTCCTTCCCAACAATCAGGAATCATCAATTGGTAAAAAATACTATATAATGTTGATCAAGGTATTTAATTCCCGTGTAAATTTAAGTTTGCATTTCCAGCGATGGACTTGTTACACAAGACAGTAATCATTACATTTGCAGTTTCTCATGAAAATAGCTGTGTACAGTTCATGAATGATTCAAAGTTAAGTTATACTATAACCAAAAGAAATCAATTCTTCTTTTTCTTTGGATTTCAAAACTGTTTAAAAATTTACATTATATAAGTGACCCAAGTTTTTTAAGGCTTGATTTTAAAAGACACAAGTTTATTTCTACTGGAACATTTAACTATTAAATGGTCTGACTAACTTTAAAATCTTGAGAGAGCTGGATTGAGGAGAAAGTGATGTCAAAGACTCACCAGTTTAAGAGTGCAATGCATGTGTATGCTAGCTGCGGCTGAAGTAAATTATGCAGTGCAGGAGTTTTGGGCTTTCAGTTTTTGCACATGTGTATTATGCTGCATTTTACACACTGAAATATTAAGCTAGTGAGGAACTGACGTCACTTTTCCGTAGATCCAACCCTCTGAAGTCCAATCGTTCAGTTTTGAATGTGAGTAAACAATTGAAAGTAAACAGCTTTTCCATAAAAATCAAAGTTCAAATTTTTTGCCAGTCAGGCCTCGGTTGTTCAAAAGGTGGACAATGCTATCCAGCGGATAAACACTAACAAAACCAATTGAATTATCCAGTGAATGCTGCGCTATCCACCCTTCCAACAACTGGGGCCAGGTGTTTAATAAACACACTTTCAAAATCTGGAGAAAAAAGGAAAGGTTGGAAAGTCTAATTAACTTGATTGTTCAATCAGTGGAAATAATAATTTTTCTAACACAAGGTGCAAGACATCCAAACACTATATGGACAGCTTAGTTGTTTTGATGAAAATATTTAATACCACAGTTTGTCACATTTATAAAAAAAAATGTTCTTGTGGGCAGCTATAACAATAGGGCTGTCCTCATTGTTGTACATCAACCAAATAGTTGGACTTCACCTGTGAACTAAGCAGCTGGTTACTTTAAAGACTGTGAAGGCTGGAAGTAAGCTACAGTGCCAGACATAATTGTTGGGACATGTGTGCCTCTTCCTTCCCTCTTGATGTTGGTATGAAAGATTTGGTGACTGAACTGCGATAAACAACATTGAGAGGGGCAGGGAACGCACAAGAAGGGAATAGAGGATGTTGGCATGAAGTGTCCCAACTATTTATGTCTGAGACTGTCTTGGAGAAGGAATGTAAAGAATTTGAGTAGGTGTTAACAGATTACGACATAGAAGTTTGCTGGGGTCACAAGTAATGCAGTTAATACATGTATACTGTAGGGCACTTTCTGACTTCCTAAGTTTGGGGATGTTCTTTTCATAATTAAGGGGACGAATTAAGCAATGTTCATTTTGGAATGTCATTGTCTTTTTGTTATATATAAAGAAGCCCTTAAATGTTAACAAATCTAAGTAACTCGTCGTACATGTATCAACATGGAATGAAAATAGGCAGTTTCACTTAAGTAAACTCAACACTTTCTTGTCCTTTAATATTACATTATATATGCAACAGACATTTTGAAAAAAGCATCTGAAAAGTATGGTGACCCATTATGGTGACCCGTTGAACAGTGACACCATCTGTACACTAGCCTTGATTCCGGAAAGGGGATAACTGTACAATTGGACTTGAGAACTGCATTCTCAAATGCGTCTAAAAGAATACCCGCGAAAGCTTCGCATGTGGGGACAATGTCTCTGTTTGCTTGACCACAGGCAACAATTGAAAGTAAACTCGCCTCACATCTCGTGCGTTCAAACTCTCAACTTGTACTGCAACGGCCATCATCCTCATCACAGACGCTAGATGTGCCGGCCTCTCTATTGATAAACTTCATCATAAACGTAGTACGACATATCTGTGCAATTAATGCTCCCTCTTTTATGAGAATAGTAACAACCTACAACCACCTTCTAATATAGCGCGCGTTATTTGTTTACAATTAACCCAGAGATGTATGTTTACCACATGAAAAAATTATGTTGAGGTATCATGCAATCGCTACTTTAACCCAAACGTGAACGTTGAAATCTTTTTTTCTTTTAATTTTAACTTAGCACTCTTTTAAGAAAATAAGCGAACAATTATTTCCTGTAACGATTTTTTATTCGGCTTACAATCTTTCATTACTCCCAGCATTAATGCACGTCGCTCTGATACGCATACACTGTACACACATGTGATACGATTTCCCACCATTGCAGCCACCCAGCACTCACATGCCAAGAATTTCTCTTTTACACAGTTGGGACACTTGTGCTTCTTCCTTCCCTTTCAATGTTGGTGTGAAAGATTTGGGGACTGAACTGCGATAAACAACATCGAGAGGGGCAGGGAATGCACAAGAAGGGAATAGAGGGTGTTGGCATGAAGTGTTCCAACTATTTATGTCTGAGACTGTAGTTCTTGAAATACACAAACAGAGAGTGCTCTCTGAATGATGGTCCATATGACTTTTTCTGACAGAGGTGGGGAAATCCATGTAAAAAGCTGCTTCATTTCATTGTAATAACAGTTATGCATGTAGCTCTTCAATTGTATTTTTGGATTTATTTGTGGCATTTATCTTAAGATGTATCCTGTGATGGCCTCATTTGACAGCAAACCTTGCTTTATGATGGAGAGATCAGCAGCATGTAAGTATACAATTACATTTATTTATAATACCGGTAATAATAATAATGATAAAGATAATGATAATGATAATGATAATAATAAAACTACACCGGCAACCGAAAACCAACATAACAACTGATGAGCAACCAAAATGGATGCGTATTATTGACAGTCAAATCACCAAACTGTGCAAACAAACATAGCAAATAACGGAAGAAATACGAAAGCTAACAACAAATGGAAAATTAACATCAAAGCTAAGAAAAAACAGGAAGTGGATTCGACCGCTCCGAAAGCAAGTTCTACGACCACTGCCAGAATATATATAAATCAGACATAAATAATGAAAGGCCAACATACACAGACAAAATGCGACAGCAGTCGACAACAGACGACTCATCCTCCCTGACAGTAAACGACTTAAATAACGACTTTTGGAGGCCCATTTGGGAGACGGAAAAGAAA
>NC_090891.1:15505716-15518216 GCF_036669925.1 Montipora capricornis | reverse complement strand
TAAAATACTAAAACTTAAGTCCAGGCTCTCACCGCTCAACATCATCATCAGAGACGGATAAGATCATATCATATATCTTGATTTACCTTTGGATTTCTAGAGTAGCTTCAGTTGGTGTAGCTAATCTCTCCGAGCATTTACCCTCCCAACCATCATACACCACAGAAGACAGACCACAACACCGAGAACTACCGTACATTCCCTACTCTTTACGGCAAGTGTGTGGGTTCTTTTACATCCCACAGGATTATGAACATTGAAGGGTTGTGAGATGGGGCCCACGGTTGATTGTCCTTATCTGAGAAGACTAGAGAGTCTAGCCATTGGCAATCCCACCACTAGTACAAAACTGATGAAATTCTGCTGCCGTAAACTGTGGCCCATTGTCAGATACGATGATTTCTGGAAGACCGTGCCTGCTGAAAATGTCATGCAATGTTGTAACAGTTGATTTCTTTTGTATTTGTCATTCTGATTACTTCTGGGTATTTGCTATAAGCATCTACAACAACAAGGTAGGTAGTCATCCAGAAATTGGTCCAGCAAAATCAACATGAATTCGAGACCACGGCCATGCTGGAAAAGTCCAAGGATGAATTTGAACAGTGTGTGGGTCTGATCTCATTAACTGGCATGTGCTGCATGGAGACACAGTGTTTTCAATGTGGGAATCAAGGTTGGCCACACACATAAGATGTAACTACAGATTTCATTCGAGATATCCCGGGGTTGGTGTCTTGCAGCTCTTGCAAAACTTTCTCTTGGAGTGAAGGAGGGACAATAACACGAGTACCCCACAACATACACCCTTGCTGTGTGCTTAACTCATCTTGCTTGTTCTGAAATGGAACCAGTGCAGGATCTACTGTGTGTAGCCAGCCACTAATGATTTACTTGTACACTTGGGACAAGGCTGAATCCACTTGGGTCTCTTTCTTAATCAGCTGACTGGTAACACTGGTAACAACTTCAATGTCCAAGAAATAGCATTCAGTGTTTTCACATTTGGGTGACCATGTCTGTGGTAAGGGAAGACGAGACAAGCTGACGGCATCTGCATGGGCTCCAGTGCTGTGATACTCAATTCTTTAATTGTACGAAGCAAGAATGAGTGCCTATCGTTGAAGTCGAACTGCTGAATGGGCAGGAACAGGTTTCTGGGGACCCAAAAGTGTCAGCAAGGGTCGATGGTCAGTTAAAATTGTAAAGAGACAACCATATAGATATTTTTGGAACTGTCTCAATCCAAAGATGATCCTGAAGGCCTCCTTTTCTTTTGCATTTTGTTGAGCCTGGGTTAAAGTGCATGAAGAACAAGCCACAGGTCGAAATTGACCATCAATCTTGTGAGACAGGACAGCGCCAGCGCCATAAGATGAGGCATCGCATGATAGAAAGAGGGATAGTGAATTGTCATAATGAAACAATGTCTGGGAGTCAAGCACAAGCTGCTTGGCTGCCAAAAATGCATCATCTTCAACTTTCTACCATCTCCATAATGTACCCTTCTTAAGGAGTTGATGTAAAGGCGCCAACACTGTGGAATGATGAGGCATGAACGGTGAGTAAAACATAAGAAGTCCAAGGAAAGACTTCAAAGCAGTCACATCTTTGGGTCTGGGGGCATCACGGATGGCCTTAAGTTTGTCTTCCATTGGGTGAAGACCCTCTCCATCTATCACATGACCAAGATACACCACTGATGATTGAAGAAATTTACACTTTGTCTTGTTCAGCCTGAATCCGATACTAAGAAGTTGCTCCAAAACCAAGGAGAGCGTGCGCAGATGGTCCTCTTCATCTGTGCCCACAACCAGGATATCATCTAAACGACTAACAGCCTTTGGAATGTCTGACAACAAACCGTCCATGATTCTTTGAAAAATAGTGGGACCAGAATGGATACCATTAGGAAGTCTTTTGAATGCGAACAACCCAATGTGGGTATTGATTGTAGGGTAAGACTCTGATTCTCTTGCAAGTGGTACTTGGTGATAGGCTTGCTTCATATCAAGGACACTAAATACAGTGCATCCTCTAAGAGCAGTATGCATGTCCTCAATCTGAGGCATAGGATACATTTCAACACGTGCACTCCCATTGTATGTTACACTAAAATCACCACATACACGAACATCATCACTGTCTTTCTTTCCAACTACTACAATAAGCACAGCACTGCTTGCAGATGACACTCGTTCAATCACACCATCTCTTTCCATTTTAAGAAGAGCATTCTCCACCTTGGATTGCAAGGCATAAGGAACAGGTCTGGCGTTGTGAAATTTTGCTTCCTTACTTTCAATTAGCACAACTGGTTTCCCAGTGTAACATCCAAGTTGAGGCTGAAATAATTCATCGTTCTGCTCAAGTACTGAATTCACTGATGGGGACAACTGTTGTTGCTGGACTTGAAGGGTCTCTTTAGCCGCAATCTCATTGGCTACCTGGAGAGCCTCTTGAAATGTTTGATGTTGGCTCAAGAGTTTCTTGCATGTCGCCGGATTGCGGATTCCACACACGAACTGGTCGCGGAGAGAGCGATTCAAAAATTCACCAAAATTACAAGTGGACGCCAAATGCCTCAATCGAGCGCTGTAAACAGACACGCTTTCATTTTCCTCTTGACAGCATCGGTGAAATCTATAAGATTCAGCAACTTCCAAACGTTTTGGCTTAAAGTGTTCTTGTAGTAATTCACATAGTGCCTCAAATGTTTTCCCTTTAGGATTCTTGAGTATCAGGTATTACCGGTAATGAGTCAATGAGTCAATGAGTTAGTGCAGTTACCCTAACCCATAACATGAAAGTTAAAATTTCAGAGAGTGCTTAGGCCTAATCACTGAAATGAGGGCCTAAGGCTTAATCAAATAAATTATTGCTACATTGACTGTGAGTCTCATTGACTCATTGACCATTTGTCTCATAAATCATAGGACCTCAGGATTCTCAGGACTACACAAATCGCGAAGAGTACCATAAGTCTTCTTACCAATTGCAGAAATCATTACAGCGACTTTTTTCTAACCGGCTTCCTGAACAACAGCCGCAGTAGCATCAGCAGCACATTTGCCAATATCATTAGCTACAAAAAACTGGTCAAGTCTTTCTAGGTAAGAGGTAAAAGTCCAAGAAGAAGGGTCGAATTCCCCAACAGAACCAAGAAGCAGTGAAGCCATGGCAGCAAACAAACGAGCTAGCACGTGCGCATAAACACAAACCAACAAAACAAAGAAGGAGATTTTCATCCAAGTACCGAACAGTAGAAATAAGCAGTTTCCCTCAAAACGATTCCATCCTCCTCACCAGATGTTGTATCCCAGCAATTGCAGTCAATTGAATAGATCACAATACTTCTTTTAATCAAAACAACTCTTCAACGACCCTCACGCATGCTCAGTTACAACTGATTACATAACAAAGATCCCATTATGTAACTGTCAGTTACTGGCAATATTTCAGGTGTATAATTACTTTAAGGGCCAGAAGGGCATTCACACTTAGCCCAGAAAGCTTGATTTACAGAAAGAAACTGGCATCTTCACGCTGTTATTCATATACCTTTTGTGTTTTTGTTACTTATCTTTACTAATTAAGACAGGAAAAACTTTCATACAGTCAGGCTTAATTGTAAGGCATTTACAGGCACTTTACAGTACTTTGCCCATGTACGTTTTGTAAGGATTTATTTGGGACTTTGTTTTGCCTAAAATTAATAATTTTAGTATTGCAGAAATTATTTAACGGCTTCCCTAAAATTTTACTGTCTAATGCCAACATTTTACATTATTTTCCTGCTCAATGGGGGCCACTCGTCATGGGTAAAATGGTTAAAATACACAAGTTACTTGATTTTGCTTTTAAGCAAGCCTTCTTTCCTTCTTCCTCTTAGGTTTATTAGGAGTGTTACAGTATGGTGTACATATAAATGGCTATTTCACAGATCAAAGTGGACAATTCTTTATGTGGGTGGCAAGGAGAAGCCCTACGAAACAAACTTGGCCAAGTAAACTGGATCAAATAGTGAGAATTTTATTCCATCAAAATGTTAATTTAAAGTAATTAAATCATGATGGTTACTGAAAGAAAATATCAACTTCACCCTTGAAAGCTGTTATATACATGTTGACCTCTTTGCAGATGTAAAGTAGCCATCGCTAATTCTGTTTTTTTAAATAGACAACTAAAGAAAGCTAGTTGAAGCTGTTGGACATACATTCCACAGTACATGTATGGGATGGGCTGTGTTGAATGAATAGACTTCTAATTGCCTATAGTTTAATGATATTTAGATAGACTTGAAGTGTTTTGGTTATTGCATGCGTGCTAATTGTTTTTGTATAATGATTAGGTAGCTGGTGGTATTATCTGTGGTGAGAAAATTGAGGAAACACTAATCAGAGAATGTGCAGAAGAAGCATCTATAACAGAGGAGCTTGCTAAAACAGCCACTCCTGCAGGATGTGTGAGGTGCAGCAAACCATGCAAAAAAATGTTCGAAGGCTCTAGCTGACCCATCAGCTTTCATGCTGTCTTTACAGCACAATGCTTGAACATTACATAGAAAAAAAAGTTAACAGAACTTTTTCTTAATAATCCTTACAATAATTAATGATGATGTTAAGAAACAAAAAGATGATTTGCTTGCCTTCCAATGGACTTCACAGTCATTTTTTTGCAAATAGAAATCAAATTCAAAGTATTTTTTTTGAAACATTTGAACCTACAGTATCTTTTGCAAACTTTGGGTGGTATGTTAAGTTTAATATACTCCAACATGTACATGCAATGTTGATCTAAGCAAGGTTTGTTTTAATTTTGTCGAACAGATCTTTAAATCATGTGCCATTCTACTCAGCTATTAATGTACTTTTTTCTGGAAGGTACCATTACATTGTGTTATGGAATGTCTTTTTCAAACTTTGGTATTCTCTGTTAACCGACAGCTACTTCTTTGAAGATGAGAGAGGTTTATTTCCAGAGATACAATTTGTATATGACTTAGTACTGCCTCAGACCTTTCATCCCATCAACAGTGATGGAGAAGTAGATGAATTTTATTGTTGGCCCATTGACAAGGTTTGGCATGTTTTTATTGTTGATGATGACTAAAATGGTGACAGCAACGTTTTCCAATACAATGCAGTAAAACTAGTGGAGCATTTTTTGCTTCCTCATACATGTATTTGAAAGGGCCATGGCAATTTTATGATCTTTGGTCGAACCTGCATGGTTTTATGTGGCAACTGTTTCAACATTCTACCCTTTGAGCAGACTGTGGATTCTTGTCTCTTAATTATCTGCTTGAAACAAGAACCTGTATAGAGGACTGTTAACTGATTGAAAGTTTGTTGGATATAAATTTATATTAATTTACTAAAATTATAGTTTTGGATCACACTTAAATGATTCCCTTTATATGTTTTTTTCTTCTCCAGGTGAAGAATAAGTTAGCTACAGATGACTTCAAACCAAACTGTGCCCTTGTTGTGCTTGACTTTATGATTCGCCATGGTTTTGTGTCACCTGATAATGGTAATTTTAAGCTTTCCTTGTGCTAACCTTACACAGCAAAGAATTTAAATATTTGTTTCTTCAATACTTGACAACCAGCTGGTTTACATTTGTTTCTTAGGAAAGAAAATTAATATGATCACCATCAGCATGAGCAATGGCAGTTTGTTCGAGTGGTCAATGTGCCTGACTTGCAAACCAAACCAAATGGGCTCTATGCCCACTTTTGTTCTGGGTAATTGTTTGTCCACTCCTGTGCTGCACTTTTATAAACATGCAGACATGTAATTGATCCACTTCGCATTAGTTAGCACTCCTAAAGATTCATGTTTTTTTGTTTATTTGCATCATTTTGTTTCATAGGCACTGAAAAGCCCTGGAGAGGGGTGGTCAATTTATTGTTATTGATACTATTTATTTATTTTTTAAAATTTATTTTAACAATTGCTGTTATCTTACTGTATCTATATTGATACGTATGACATTTTTCTCACGTTTGATATCAGTTTAACGCAGGACTAATTGTCATTTTTACTGAGGCTTTTTTTGAAATTTGTGCATAGGTGTTTATGGGATTGTGATAAAGGATTTATTTACTATTAAACTTTTGCTATTATAATTATGCCACCGAGTACCGGCTCTCTCCTCCTACTCAAAGTTCAACCGATAGATTTGGAATTTAATGGGAGGTGAAGTTACTGCAGTGGAATTGCTTTGTAGGGTTTCTCGAGACTTTTCTAACATGAGTATAAGTGCTGTCAGAAGGGGCTTGGTTCTGTCGTGCCAAGGAACAGCGGCTAGCAACTACACACCAATTGTATGTTTTCCATTGATGTGGAAGCTTCTCGGTGGGGTCTTTGAGGAGAGGATTTATGGGTATTTGCAGAGTAATAGGTTTTTTTCAGATGAGCGGAGGGGGAATAGGAAAAGGTCGCGAGATAGTGTTGGGTAAAGAGGGGATCAAACATGGAATATTCCTGGGGACTCCTTGTTTCCACTGTTGTTTATTCTTGTGATTTTCCCTCTCACCATGTTGTTGAAAAGGGAAAACATTGGGTACAAGCTTGGGAAGGATCAGAGGTTGATGAATTTGAAGCTGTATGGAAGGTCTCAAGAAGACATGGAGAGTTTAATCAATGTTGTGCCGGATTTTCATGGGACATGGGGATGGAGTTTGGGCTGGACAGGTGTGCTTTGTTGGTGTTGAAGCAAGGGGTGAAGGTTCGTTGCGAAGGAATTTTGTTTCGGGATGGTCAGGTGATGGATGAAGTTGACGAGAATGGGTGTAAGTACTTTGGTTTGTTGATGATGGTGGAGGCACGGTGGCGTAGGGTCGCTAGTTGGATGCCTAGCTCAAGCATCGTGTTGTGTCCTTAGACAAGAGACTTTTCTCCACACTCTCCCTTCATCCAGGTGTATAAATGGGTACCAGGACTTGGTCGAGGCATGTGGAGTGAGTAGGCATACTTTTGTTGCTAAATGTTGTTTTTGGCTTTTAAATTGCATGAATTCCAAACGAAAAGCTAGAAAGGGCAGTGATTCGAGTGCGAGCAGTATTTCGCCAGTAGAGAAACGAGCAAGGGAGTTCAATTCGAGTATATAAGCTCTTCGCCTGAACTAATGTGTGTTTTTGAAATGTCGGAATCTCTGAAGTCAACGCTGGATATCATCCTGACAAGGCTGGAAACTATAGATAGGAAACTTGAAGACATTACTACCGCATTGTCTCACCTGGAGAGCAAATTTGTCAAATTAGAAGGCAGGGTGGAAAAGCTGTAAAATGATCATTCGACCACGATGGTCGCCGTAATAGAGTTACAAGACAGCCTCCAGGAATTAAGTATACAAGTTAACGAAGCGAGAACGGAGAAAAAGAGCACTGTAAAAACAAGTGCAAGGAGTTGGAAAAAAACAAATTATTATATGCTAAAGTGAATCAAAGACGAGAAAATCTGCGCTTTTATGGCATTGAGGAGGTGAAAGACAATGAAAACTCTTGCAGTGTGTAGAATTTCAGCATGTCCACAGGATTGGAAAACCTCACGAAAAGGAAGGCCTAGGGTGATTATTGCTCGGTTTCTAAGATGTGGCGACAGGGATCTCATTTTCTCAAAAGTAAATTCTTTAAAGAATTCTGGTACAAGGTTTCTGCAGATTTGCCGAGAGAAATTGTTAATCGAAGGAAACTCCAATCGAAGAAGTTGATTGAAGCGAGGAAAGCGGATAAGGTTGCCTTTTTAGTCGCGCTGAACCTGATAAATTTCTTACTGATGGAGTTTTAAACCCAGCCTGTTTAATTTAATTGGTTACATTAGCGCCCAACTACTTAATCGCTCGATATTTGCTGTCCCTTTCCAGTCACAGCTTGAATATGTCAGCCTGCGTTTTTGTTGCAAAAAGGAAAGGGGTGGGGCAAGTTCGAACGATCTTTTTTTTTCTCCTCTCTGCTCAGTTTCTTAATTTATTTGCTGTTTACTTTTGTTTTACGTTTTGCGTAAGTTACTTTCCTCGAGTCGTTCTAGCGTGGCAAAACTGAGTCTCTGGTCCCCTTTTAAATATGTCTTGGTGTACTAGTACTAGCTTTCCCTTTTGCATTTTTGCTTAAAAGCTACAGTCTCGGTCACAAATGTTGTAACACAGACGGCAATTTGCCCCCTCTCCCCCTTCAATGTTGATGTTTATGGGTTTTAATTGCAAAAAACAACCAGTAAATGCAACACTGATTGGAGGGAGGAGGAGGGGTACATTATTAACAGCTTTGATGCGCTTCACTTTCTGTTCAAGCGAAGTGTTACAACTATTTATGACCGAGATTGTCTGGGTGTTGAATGACGCAATTCAGATAACAAAAAGCGCCACGACTAATGTATTCTGTAGCGGTTGCTTTCATGGGACTTTCGTAATTAAAATATGTCGAAGCATGTTTAGTTACATTTAAGATTGATAGAAAGAGTTGACTTGTTGCTAAAAGGGAAAGATATCTTGTAGATTTAGGAGCGAAAAGCTGCACAAGCGTAATGGCATATAATTGAACCCTGTTTCGATATTAAACGTCACACGGCCAAGAGCGGCTTTTTACTGAAGCCACGTTAGATTGAAGGACTTTCCGATCGTAAAGTTCCTGATTTTTGTGATATTTCAACAGCAACGGTTGAAAGAATTTCCAAAGGAAATAGGAACACTCCCGCGTGTTTAAAAAACTTCCTCAAAAGGAGGGCGTAAGTTCAAGTAACACACTGAGAAGTCACCTCATTTGCTGTGTCAGGTTCCTGCGAAAAAGAGGCGGGACTTCTACCTGTAAAAGAATAGACACTGTGACATAATGATCCGAAAGAGGGGACTGGTGGTATCAAGTATTATTTATTACCTTAATAATTATCTCGTTTTCAGCTCCATAGCGTACAACAGTAAATGTTCTCTTTTTGGTGTGTATTAAAGTACACCCTTACACCGGTGGAGTATGTAGAAAAAAGGTTGTTGGTTTCATCATAAGGTTGCAAGTACTATTTTAAACGATTTGTCTTTGTACTTTTTTACTTAACAATCAATTGTCTTGTTGTTTTGCCTTTCAATATGTATTGAAATTATAGCTCTGCAAAGAGAAAGTTATATTTACTAGTATATTCCCTTAGATAAAGGACTCCACCCGTTGACTTGTAGAAAATTGCTTGTGCAAACGATGATCATCACCATTGTGATCACGGTACACCGTCACCGTTTCTTCCAAAAGTATTCACGCTTCCTTTAAATCGGTCTTGTTTGCCCAATTGTTTACTAGAAAATAAGCACTGGAACACAACTTAACAATAGCGAGATTTTCAAGTCGTTTGCCTTTTTTTTTTTCTTCAAAATCTCAACGGTACACCATAGTGATCCGTTGTCAGTAAATTAATTACAGTCTACTGAAATTATTTAGCAATGAACGGATCACCATGGTGTACCATTGCAAATAAGCCTAAGAAATGCGCTGTTGTGATTTCTACTAATTGTGCTTACACATAGTAATAGACCTTTTTACCGATACGGCGGCCATTTTGATTTCTATTGTGTCGACTAGCTATTATGGGGTGTCCTCTTTCTGTTCAAGCGAAGTGTTACAACTATTTATGACCGAGATTGTAGCTTTGTAAGTTAATTGTATTTCTCATTATTGTGAGTAATGTTAGTATTTGTAAATAATGTTGTACTGTAAATGAGTAAGTAATGTTATATTAAAAGAACTAAAACAATTTTAAAAAAATTGATGGGTACCGTCGATATACTGCTGGGGATAACCCTGCATTGGACTAACACCCCATGCTATCCAAACCAGGATGAGCCCTGGCCGTAATGGGCCCTATCTGGCTCGCATGCGACTTTACCTTTAACTGCTCTTGTTGTTGAGTGCGGACATTGTGCAAGAAGAAGAAGGTCAAGCAGGAGTATTTGAGCAGGATCAAACTGGTGGTGAGGTCAAAGTTGTATGGTGGGAATTTTATTTGGGTGATACTGAAATACATGGGCTATAGGTGTGATGAGGTACAGTGCGGGGATTTATGTTTGGAGAGATTGAGAACTGTGGACAATGGATGCATGATTGTGTGAAGAAGGAGGAACTTGGTCTGTTTGGCTATGTCCAGCTAAGTGTCGAGTGACGGAAGTAGTCAGGCTGCTAAGTGCAAAATTTTGACTGGATCTATACAGAGTGGATAAAAGGACCAAACTTTTCACACAGCTTCTTTAGGGTATACCTAACAACTTTAGGACTGGTACCCAAGAAAATCCTTTGTCTTTCCCATAGATGGTTTTAGGGTTAGGGTTAGGGTTTAGGGTTAGGTTAGGGTTAGGGTTACCTGGTTACCAAGCTCGGGTGTAAAAAAAGATGTTTTGGGCTTACATTGAAGATTAAAACTTCATGACAACTACTTGTATTGAGGCAAAGGGGGTTACACAGCTTTCATTGGTATTTTTGGTAAGCTTTTGAGAAAACATTAATTCCCAAGACACTTTTTGGGTGTGCCTTTCTGTAACGGATGATGTCCTTTTAGATGTTGCGGGACTGACGTTATCATTTCATGTTCACAATACCTCCTTGTTGTGTTGACACCCTGGTAGTGTTAATATTACCTTTCATTAGGAACGAAATATATCCTGTTAATGCTAATGAAAGAATTTGAACGTTTCTACCCACACAAAATGCAATTCAGATATCAACATTGTCCTTCACTACTTTCAGGTCCTAGCACTTTCCCATAAGTATTCCCAGTTGAACACATCACCATGTCAACAGTCCTCCAGACTGCTGTGGTTGCACCATCGCGCAAAGCAAGAAGTTAGTTAACAACAATTCGCGTAATGACGCTTCCTTGCCAGGATTGCAGTTGGGCAACGGGTTCGTTGGTCCACAAGAAGCACAAGAACAAAAGCCGATTTGTTCTTGTGCTTCTGCAAAGTGGTTCAATATCATATTGAACCACTTCAGAAGCCTTAAGAATAACTTGATCTTATTCTTAACCCTGTATCTATTGACTGATTTTGCCACTCCAAGATCCTTTAGATGATTTTCTTACGTGTGGAATTCTCAGAGAACGAACAACAGGATTCCAGTTTCCTCCGAATTTTCGATGTAATAGACTAGCTCAATAAATGCCGTCATTTGTTAATTTTTTCGTGCTCCTCAGCTTCCAATACCTCTGTACGTGTTTTCTTCTTTTCATGGAGTTGTGTTCGTAATGCCTTTAAGCATTTCGCATTATACTTCGCCTAGCTAGTAGCCGAAATTGTTGTCACTCGAACTCGGTAGTGATATGAAGACTTCTATCTGCTTCTGATCTGCCGGAAAACCTCTGAAGCGCCCCAGCACTGTCTCCCTCATCACAGAAAATGCACTTATCAGTGGCACTAGCTTTGCATTTGATGGATGGTCTGGTAACGGGCACGTCTTTTTCAGCACACCGGCTACCTCTTTGTCTGTCTTTTTTTAGCTTGCACAGGCCAAATTTCAAGGGATATGACAGATGCCATTAAGCTTGATGACCCGCATTGACTTACAAGATCGTCAACAGTAGTCGTTTCAGTAGTCTCCATTGGAGACTTAAGATGCTTTCCATTTGACCGATTTGACCGGCCGCCAGACCGAACATTTGGAAGAACTAACTCTACAACACTTTCAAATTAAGGCACTTCGGGGAGGATATATACTCCTCCTCAAAAATGCGAGGGATTATCATACAAGTTTTCCTTCTCATTGTTGCATGTTCCTTGGAAACTGACGGGTCTGGGCCGTGATTTTTTTGATAATGATGAAAACAAATAGGGCTACGTTTTGGTGACGTAAGGAGATCACTTCGGAAAGAAATAAAGGAAAAAATTAAAGTTTTGAGATTTTTACTATTGGGAACCCACCCCACCCTATTTCTGCAAAATGACTGTCTCGGTAAAACCACTCACAGAAAAGGTCAAACTGGGCACCGGTCCTAATATTGATTAATATGCCCTAATCAACAGTCATGCAAATTTTGACGCCTTTGCCCGTTCTCTGTAGATCGTATCGTCTGCCTACCTGACTAAAGGTCGTTGGAAAGACGTTGCAGATGAGGGAAATGAAGATTGAGTACAAGAGGCGGGTGAAGAAGGCAAGGAAGGTGAAGTGTGGGGAAAAGAGGTTGCATAGGATGTTTATGAGGGATGTCAGTGAAGTGGCTGATGAGAGGTCGTGGCAGTGGCTTTTAGCTGGGTATTTGGGGAAGGAATGTTTTTTTTTTCGGGCCATGATTGAGAAGGAGTGTAGAAGTGAGGAGTGCGTGGCAAGAAGGTGGAGTTGGTTGGGCATGTGGCGAGTGGCTGTACTGGTTTGGCATAGACTAAGTATCAGAGGAAGTATAATTGGATGGGTTGAGGGTGTACTGGGAGCTTTGCCGGAAGTAGGGTGTGAAATGTGATCATGTGTGGGATACAGAAGTTTTTGATAAAGTGAGAATTTTGGAGGATGGGTATGTGGAGATTTG